>NC_058407.1:85790196-85960541 GCF_002201575.2 Neomonachus schauinslandi | reverse complement strand
GCTCAGGTCATGATCCCAGGGTCCTGGGATTGAGCCCCACATCAGGATTCCTGCTGGGTGGGAAGGCTGCTTCTCCCTCCCCCACTCGCCCTGCTTGTGTTCCCTCTCTTGCTGTGTCTATCTCTGTCAAATAAATAAATAAAATCTTAAAGAAAAAAAAAAAAAGAAACCTAAGCTACAGATTGTTTGGTGTATAAATTAAAAGAGTCCTGGATGATTGACCTACCATTTGTCTTGGGGGAGAAATTAGACTTCCTTTTTCCTTTTTCTACTTAGTTGATGTAACTGTTAAGTGAGCCCAAAGAGAGTGGTATTTTTCTTTTTTTTTTTCCCTAAGGAAACCATTGAGATATTAACAATTTGTTCTTTTACTAATGTCCTCAGTGGATGATAGTGCATATATTCTGCTTAAACAAGATGACTACAATATAAATGCATATTTTATATGTTAACTTATTTTTAGCTGCTTTTATTTTTGTTGCGTTAATTATTTTGTGTTGTATGTTTTGTTTTCTATGGTGTGTGTTCATTTTAGAAATTTTTAAAATTACAAAAGAGAAAGTGGCAGTGATTACCTATAGATAACTATTGATAACGTTGTTAGTGGACTCTTTATTGAGACAGTGTGACTGAAAAGAGACCAAATGGAAATTAAGGACATTTAGGTAAATCACTTAACCTTTCTGGGCCATGCCTTTCCTGATCTTTAATATGTGAGAGGATTAAGGTCCTTTCAATCTCTGAAAATGTTGTGAATGGAAAGAAGGCTAAAGGAGAAGCCCCAGCCATGCTGCTGCTGAGCTATATGGACTTGAGGAAGTAAATCAATGCAGACGCTGCACTTCATTTACCTTCTTTCCTTTAGAAGGTTCTTGTGAGGATATATTATCCATTGTGTATTTCTAATTTTATAATTAAAATGTGTGATATCATCTGTTAATCTGTAGAACCTTAGGTAGAGTACATTAATGGAAGACTACTACATTTTCCCTGGCCCTTTTCAAACAATAAATTTGCCCTGTAGAGCCCCTGGCTGGCTCAGTCAGTAGAGCATGCAGACTCTTGATCTCGGGGTTGTAAGTTCAAGCCCTACTGGGTATAGAGATTACTTAAAAATAAAATCTTTAAAAAAATAAACAGGGACGCCTGGGTGGCTCAGTCATTAAGCGTCTGCCTTCAGCTCAGGTCCTGATCCCAGGGTCCTGGGATCGAGCCCCGTGTTGGGCTCCCTCCTCCACGGGAAGCCTGCTTCTCCTTCTCCCACTCCCCCTGCTTGTGTTCCCTCTCTTGCTGTGTCTCTGTCTGTCAAATAAAAAAATCTTTAAAAAATAAAATAAAATAAATAAACATAAGGCTGGCAATTAGAGACATTTTGGAAAAAAATAAAAATAAATTTGCCCCTTTTTTGAGAGAGGGAGCAGGTGCACACTAACGGGAAGGGGGCGTGCAGAGGAAGAGGTAGAGAGAATCTTAGGAAGTACAGAGCTCATGATTCTGAGAAAATGACCTGAGTGGAAATCAGGAGTTGGACGCTTAACTGACTGAGCCACCTGGGCGCTCCAATAAATTTGCCTTTTGATTTTAAAAGCCTCAGAGAGGTGGCTGTGTGGCTCAGTCAGTCAAGCGTCAGACTCTTGATCTCAGCTCAGCTCTTGATCTCAAGGTTAGGAGCTCAAACCCTGCTCTGGGCTCCATACTGGGCACGGAACCTACTTAAAAATAAAATAAATAAAAGCCTCAGAAATTGAGTATGTCAAAAGAAAGCATTATGTTGTGTGAAAGATGTTTTGTAGAACTTACTGCTTGGAACTTACTGCTGTTTTAATTTTTAGGTTCCCACTTTCCTGTTGGAGTAGTCCCTCCCAGAACAAAATCACCAACACCTGAATCTTCGACAATAGCCTCCTATGTAACCTTAAGGAAAACTAAGAAGATGATGGATTCAAGAACGGTATTTAACTAGAAGTTAATTTCTAGAAGGATTTTTAATCCTATATATTGTTTTTTCATACATAATTTCCTTTTTAGTGTTTCACCAAAATTTTTTTTAGATACTCTAAGAAAAACTTAGTAATCTTAATTTTTTTTTAAATTACATTCAGGAAATTAGCACCTAGGGGACAGACCTACTCAATGCCTAATCTAGGTTTGTTTTGATCAGCCTTGAGTTGATGTCCACAGTTTGTGGAATATAGCTGCCTTATATTACATTTCTTGACACCTCTAAGAATTTCTTTGATGAGACTGATAGACATGTCCTTTAGTCAACAAGGTAATGGATTTCCAGACTACCCTGAGTTTAGAGGGCCTTTTAGCTGTGGTAGATTTGGAGTTTGCCAGTCGTCTGGTGACCCTGAGAAATGTGAATTGAGATTGGGAAATAAATTCTATATTTCACATACTCATCTGAGATCCATTTAATTCAACCTGCTGTAAACCAGTCTAATCTTGGTCATTTGGGGAAGATTATCAGGGTATTTAACTCCTTTTCAACCAGGTAGTCTTAGAAATTTGGGCTGCAAAAGAATTTTTTTTTTTTTTTTTTTTTTTTTGAGAGAGAGCACCAGTGGGGCTGGCAGGGGAGGGGGGAGGTAGGAGGGGCAGAGGGAAAAGGAGAAGCAGACTTCTCACTGAGCAGGAGCCCAATGCAGGGCTCCATCCCAGGACCCTTGAGATCATGACCTGAGCTGAAGGCAGACGCTTAACTAACTGAGCCACCCAGGTGCCCAAGAATTTTTTTTTTTTAAGATTTTATTTATTTATCTTAGCATGAGCAGGAGTGGGGCAGAAGGAGAGAATCTCAAGCAGACTCCAAGCTGAGTGCAGAGTCCAGCACGGGGCTCGATCTCACAACTCTCAGATCATGACCTAAGCCGAAATCAAGAGCCAGATGCTCAACCAACTGAGCCACCCAGGTGCCCCCAGAACTTTTACTTTTCATCTTTATAAATTCTCTACTAATTTGGTATGAAGTAATTTGATAATTTTAAACTGTAAAAATAAAAAGTACTACAAATGATAAGATCTATGGTTATTCTTGAAAGATATTAAACTACAGCTACAAAATATATGCCCAAAACATCTGACAAATTTATATACAAGAAATATATTTTTAATTAGTACAAAATTATAAAGACCTAGAAAGATAATTATTGTAGAATAAAAATTAATGAATTTCTATATATCAGTATTACCATTAGCAGTCATGGTTTTATAATAGTATCATTTGTTCATAGTTAGGCATTTTTTTTACTGATTGAAAGGCTATTTTCTTTGGAAATTATAATGCTAAAATAAACAGAAAAAGGTTGGCTCAGTTGGAAGAGCATGCAACTCTTTATCTCAGGGTTTTGAGTTCAAGCCCCATGTTGGGTGTAGAAATTACTTAAAAATAAAATCTTAAAAAAATAAAATAAAATTTAAAATAAAAATGCATGTTAAGGGATGCCTGGCTGGTTCGGTCAGTAGAACATGCAACTCTTGATCTCGTAGTCATGAGTTCAGGGCCCACATTGGGTGTAGAGCTTACATTAAAAAAAAGTTAAAATGTGTGTTGAGATGAAGAAGAAAGATATTAGTGGATTTTGTATTCTATAACTATCTTTTTTTAGTACATAACTATCTTAAGTAGTAGAAAATTGTACATAACCAAGTACAGGTAGGAAAAGTATGGAAGACTACACTTATATAATATTGGTACAGGAAAGACCTTTATAAGCAAAATCAGTGCTAGATTAAAATACTTGGAATATAACAGACAAGTTCATAATATATGAGGAATGAATATATGTCAGTTATTTTTAAGAGTTTCTTTATGGAAAATATATATGATAATTGTTCAACCCCATAATAATTTATAAATACTAAAACTGCAGTGAGATACTCTTTTCCAGTTATCGCTGGAGAAAAAGATCTAAAAATTAACAATATTTGGCATTTAAAAACAGTAGATATTTACAATATGACAACTTGGAAAAGGAAGTTGCAGTGTGACATTTTTGCGTAAGAGTAGAAAAGCGAGGGGGCACCTGGGTGGCTCAGTCGTTAAGCGTCTGCCTTCGGCTCAGGTCATGATCCCGGGGTCCTGGGATCGAGTCCCACATGGGCTCCCTGCTCGGCGGGAAGCCTGCTTCTCCCTCTCTCACTCCCCCTGCTTGTGTTCCTGCTCTCGCTATCTCTCTGTCAAATAAATAAATAAAATCTTAAAAAAAAAAAAAAAAAAAAAAGAGTAGAAAAGCGAGGAAGGCTACATGTTTGTAGTTACTAAAAATAAAAGGATAAAATAAGAAACTTAATAAAATCCAAAATAAAAACAAAAGGAAAGGGATGCTATAGTAGCCAATTCCCAATCTGTATCTAGAATTTGCTTTTTTTTTTTTTAATAGTTTTTTTGGTTTTTTGGTGTTTTGTTTTCCAAAGCAAATGTGTTTTATTTTACATATAAAAGAGAATCACCATCACTTCTGCACATTAAGGCTTTTCATTTCCTCTCCCTTTTAGTTTTTACTTGAGCTCTTTAAGATATTTATTCTATACAATTGAAAATGGCTCTAGTTGCGGTGCCCGGGTGGCTGTCGGTTAAGCATCTGCCTTCGACCCAGGTCATGATCCCAGGGTCCTGGTATTGAGCCCTGTGTGGGGCTCCCTGCTCAGTGGGGAACCTGCTTCTCCCTCTGCCCCTCCCCCTGCTTGTGCTCTCACGTGTGCGCTCTCTCTCTCAAATAAATAAATAAAATCTTTAAAAAAAAAAAAGAAAATCATTATTAAGAAAGAAAGAAAAAAAAGAAAATGGCTCTAGAGCTATAGCTCCTTCCCTGCAGGCGTTTTTCAGATTGCAGAAGTGAGAACAGATCTTCGGGGGTTTGCCTGATACACTGCTTCATCACGAAGTGCTTACTCCACCCTGGGTTTTTTCAAAAGCAAGCAGCGTCACCAGTGTCTCACAGTCAGTCCCTGCCAACTCAGACCAGAGACATAAAGAAACCGATGGATTCTGTGCCATAGATTCTAGCATATGTTTAATCTTTAAATGTTCTATGATATAAAATAAGCTAAAATTTGCTTATGACTAATACTGAAGTTCTTATTTTGCATTTTATACCAATATTGTTTTACATCTTTAATAAGAAAGTAAGAAGTAAGAATGGGTTATTTAATGTGACTAATGTTTTTAAACCCTTCAGTAAACCATAAAAATGGGTCATATATATATAAAGTTTTTGAATAAAACCATCTGATTTATGGAAAATAATATTTTTATAGTTCTGTTATTGATCACGAACTAAGGATTTTTCTCTACAGGTCTTTTCACAGTAAATGTGTGACTTAAAACATCACATTTTCATTAAAATAAATCTCTGGGGTGCCTGGCTGCCTCAGTTGGTAGAGCATGCAACTCTTGATCTCGGGGTTATAAGTTCGAGCCCCATGTTGGGTGTAGAGAGTACTTAAAGATAAAATCTTGGGGAAAATTTTTAAAAAATAAAATAAATCTCTTATATTTAGAAGCTGTGCCCCTTCCTAGTTTGAGTTTTATACAATTTCCTGTTACAATGACCATGCATCACCAAATACTAGTGAAGGATAAAACAGTTTGCCTTTCTGGTGTTAACCTCTACTTTTGACTTAGAGAACAAAATGAATGCATTTTAGAACATTTTTTATTCCAACATACTTTTCAGAAGTTATTCTGCATCCTTGTATTCATTATGTCTATGTTTAACTTAAAGGAAAGGCCCAGAAGTGCAGTGGAACAGCTCTGTTTGGCTGAAAGTACCCGACCTAGGATGACTGTGGAAGAGCAAATGGAAAGAATAAGGAGACATCAACAAGCATGCTTGAGGGAAAAGAAAAAAGGATTAAATGTTATTGGTGCTTTAGACCAGTCACCCTTACAGAGTCCTTCAGGTTTCAGGGATAATCCATTCAGGATTACCCAGGTATATCTATTGCATTTAATCATTCTTCTGTGTAAATCTAATGTCACTTGACTCGGGATCATGGAGTTACATGATTGATGGATTTTCAAAAATGTCTACAGTATGGATAGTTACTTTATATTATTTAATTCCCATAATAATAAGCTAAGACAGCTTAATCAAATGGAAATAGCCCGAACTCAAAAAGTCAGAGCTATGTTACTTGTTGGGTGTCCTTGTCCCAGTTTTGGACTCACTCTTCTCTGCTGTAAATCAGATGACGGTATAGCCCATCCCATCGACTTCACAGAGATACTAAGCAGATAAAAGTGCTTTCAGCAACTGTCAAATGCCAAGATAGTCCCCAATTCCCCCTCCAATAAAATGTGTATTACTCTGTGTCCTAATTTAACATGACCTAAATTGAGTAGGAGAGAGCTTCTAAATAAAAGTTCTCAGTCTACTGTTCATCACATCCCAACCCCACCCTTGTAAAGTGATACCATTCCATTTCTTATGATTTGTTTGTTACCCCAATTCATAAATACAGAGATAGCAGACTAGGGAGCCTGTTTGAGTGGCTTCTGTCTGGTTGTCCCTGTTAGTACGCATGTATCAGCTGAAAGTGTTGCTCTTCCTTCCTAGAAATCCCCTTGCCATCTAATCAAGAGCAGGCGGGCACTGCTACTAAAGATCCAGCAGATTAACAGTTGAATAATTACACATTCTACAAATTACAGGATGGATGATTAAAAGAGATGAGAAAAAAATGTGTGGAATACTGATATATATATATATTTTTTTCCTCTGTTGGTTTTCATAAGGAAACCTCCTTGTGAGTGAAAACTAACAGGTGCTATCCAGAACCGTACATGGCTTTGTGGTATGAATCTCTGCTATGTATCTTTTGGACAGACTCGAAGAAGGGATGATAACATTAAGGAATTGGATACCGTCATTAAAGAAAATGATGTAAAGCCAAACCATGAAACTCCCGCAGCAGAAATTGTTCAACTAAAAGAAGCAGAACCTCAAAATACGGATTTCAGCAAAGAGGTAGAGAGATTATTTTAGAACGGATATTCCACAGGGGTAGATTTCTGAAGATTAGATCAAGTGGTAAGGTTGAAAATAATTACGGTTCATTTCATTGCAGAGACCGTAAGTCTAAGTGAAATGATAGGTTTTGTTTAACTTGAGTGATGTATTCAGCATCAAAAAATGGGTTAATTGAACATTTAAAACATAATCAAGGCTAGAATAAATTACTGTTAACCCCAATTAAAGAATCTTGGGGCGCCTGGGTGGCTCAGTTGGTTAAGCGACTGCCTTCGGCTCAGGTCATGATCCTGGAGTCCCGGGATCGAGTCCCGCATCGGGCTCCCTGCTCAGCGGGGAGCCTGCTTCTCCCTCTGACCCCCCCCCCCATGTGCTCTCTCTCTCTCTCTCCCTCTCTCTCTCACTCTCTCAAATAAATGAATAAATAAAATCTTTAAAAAAATAAAGAATCTTGTATCCCAGAGCTGCTAGCTATTAGCAATGTGCATCATCCCTCTAGGCAAATATTTTTCATATACTTGAATCTAAAGATGTATTTCAGTAACTATTTGACAGGGTATCATTTTTTAACAAACTTCTTTTTTGAATCATTTTTCTTCTTACTCTATAGTTTAAAAAAACTGAGGACATTTTTTCCAAAACACTTTTCAAACCTGAACCAAATGGAGTAAGTTCGGAGGAAGTGATGGATAAAGAGGGAAACCAAGAGAAAATGCCCGAGGATGTTTCATACAGGTAATAATTAGGGAAAGTGACAAAGGAATCACTCCCAAAATTATGTAACAGTTAAGAATGGGGAACTTCGGAGTCAAAAAGTCTTGGATTCCTGTTCCAGCTTTGCTACTTAAGAAATGTAGGATCTTGAGCAACTTACTGCCTGAACTGCAGGTTCCTTACTTGTAAAAATGGGATAATAATAGTGTCTATATATCACGAATGTGTTGCGATGATTAAGAAAACACAGCTATAGCACTTAACACAATGCTTGGCACCTAGGAATTCAGTAAGGACCTTTAAAAAGCATAGAAAGATACATAAGCTGTATCAAAGTCAGCACCTCAGCATTGCCTGCATAATGGATCGTATAGACACAGATCAGAAATCCAAGGTATCTGATGTATTCCAAAAGCTAGTGTGATACGCTATTTATTTTTTAGCTGTATTTCTTAACTGGCCTTCTTACTTGTATGTACTCAGTCCCACCCTTCATTAGAAAAATTACCAGAGCTGGAAAAAAGAAATGCTGTGATTTAATGTTACTTAGAATGCCTTTATTTCTTCAATGAATAGCAAGATAGAGTTTGAAAAACTTTTGCAATAGCTGATAAGAAAAAAAAACCTGCTGTTTTGTTAATAGGCATAGATTAAAACACATCTAGTATGTTAAAAATTTGTGAGTTTCATGACCCAACAACAACAAAAAATAGTTTGTTGGCCACTTTGGACAATGGTAAGGAATTGACTTCTTATTCCAAAACCTTTTACATAAAGGCAAAGAATCAAGTGTTTATCTTGCCTTTCCCAAATAAACTGCAGCCAAAAAGTTTTCGAGGAAACATTTTTCTTTTTAGAAGAATTTCATTCAATAAGGAATGAAAGACTGAGAATATCACTGTTTTGCTAACCCTAATGAAATAAAGGATTTGAACAATATTCCTCAATGGCTGGAAAAGCTGAAAATCTGACAGGGAACTTTGTAATGAGTGGGTCAAGAAACTTGAACTCACTGATCATTTTTAACATCACGAAAAGAAACAACCTGTTCTGTGCATGAACCCCACCTAATGAAATATATTACCTTTCCCCCTAAAATCTAAATCTGATCAAGCCTCAAAGTCCTTATTAGTTTATGAAAAATAAGAGGAATATGATCATCAAAATACAGAATATGGTAAACTATGTAGGAGATAAACCAGGTTCTTTCACCTAAGTGGCAAAGAATAAAAAGGATGTGTGGGATGGGTTATTTTAGATTAAAGTTAATTTTAAGAAACTTCTCAGGCAAATACAATACATAGACTTCAGATCTGCTTGAAACTGATAACTATAAAATGCTATAATGAGGCAATCAAGAAAATTTGAGCACTGACTGGATATTTGATGACATTAAGGTATTATAAATACAAACTAAAGTGTTTATAGATTGAATGATATGTCTGGAATCTGCTTTAAAATAATTTGGAGAGTAGGAGACTGGGAGTTTAGGTGAAACAAGATTGGTAAAACGTGGATTACCTGAGTGCACAGGTTTCATGTATTATTATAATGCTCTCATTTTTTTATTTTTAAAAATTTCTATAAAGGGGGGAGAAAAGAGATTACAAGTAAAATGTTAGCAGTTACTAGCTATAGATGGTGGCATCTTTTGTGTATGGTTAAACATTTTCATAATGATAAATTGGAAGAAAAAATTTTACTGTATTTTGTAATAACAAGTTGTAAAATATCAATCTATTTTCAGTAGCCCTCAAGATGAGATACAGATCATAAATCATAAAGCAGAAAGCCACCCTGAAGAGAATATAAAGGACAATATTCATGAGCAAGAAGAAACTATTGTTTCTTATGAACAAACTCCTGAGGCTTCTAGAGGAAATCAAACGATGGCAGGTAGATATTACACATTTCATACTTTTCTCCCTGGGGTTTCCTCTGAACCTCTGAATTCATATTTTGCCTTCCCACGTGCACCTTCAGGAAGGATGCCACTTCTGGAAAGGATGGAAAGGGGACCTCGGCCTAGATCCAGAGTGTCCTGGCTTGGGGATCACTTCCTTCTCTCTCTCTCACTCTCTCTTCATCTTAACCTTAACACATATGCCATAAATTTTTTCTAAAAAGATCTTCCAGAACGTGGAAAATGTACCTGTTTCTCTGAGGCTGGATTCTCCGAATAGTCACAAACCTACCACTTTGGGAACTGTAGAAGATTTAATACCTAATAGTATAGGTTTGTTTGGCCACTGCTATAATCCACATGTGGGTTTCTCTTTGATAGAAGGTCGTGATCCATAGCATGTCAGAAGATAGGGGCTCCTGGGTGGCTCAGTCGGTTAAGCAACTGACTGACTCTTGATTTCGGGTCAACTCATGGTCTCAGTTATGAGATCGAGCCTCATGTGCTCTGTGCTGGGCGTGGAGCCTGCGTAAGATTCTCCCTCTCCCTCTGCCCGTCCCCTCACCCTCCCTCCCTCTCTAAAAATTTTTTTTTTTTAACTAAAAAATAAAATAATAAAAATGTCTATGCTACTTTCAGGGTTTTTTTTTTCCTTCAACAGATTTGATTTTCTCTTTTTTTCTTTATGATATTTGGGAAGGGATCGGGATGGGGTATCATAAAACTAGTGCACATTATCAGCATTGCTTCTCATAGTCCATAAGCAAAAAACCATTCTTAATAATCCTCCCTCCTGGGGTACCTGGGTGGCTCAGTGGGTTAAGTGTCTACCTTCAGCTCAGGTCATGATCCCAGGATCCTGGGATCGAGTCCCGCTCGGGATCCCCACTCAGCAGGGAGTCTGCTCCTCCCCCTGCTTGTGCACACACACTCTCTCTCTCACTGTCTCTCAAATAAATAAAATCTTTAAAAAAAATAGTAATCCTGCATGGAGCACTGGGTGTTATGCACAAACAATGAATCTAAAACTAATGATGTAATGTATGGGGATTAACATAAGAATAAAAAAATTTTAAAAAAAAACACAAACACACTGTCAGCACGCCAGGGAAAGAAAGGAACATCCCACTTTTTATAAAGAGTGTCTATTAAAAACCTGTAACTAAAAAAAAATAGTAATCCTCCCTACTTTGACCCTCCTCCCCATCATTTTGCAAAAGGGCAAATACAGTGAAATTCAATTATTTGGGACTGTTCTTAGGAAGAACATGGGATTCTGGCAGTATTCGCTATAGCTTATATACATATGCAAATTTATGTGATAAGTCGTGTTTCCTTGTAAAAGATATTAAGCACTGTCTTTTCTTTTGCCTCTCTCATTTATAAGGCATTATGCACAGGAATTCTCCCTTTTTTTTTTTAATTATCAATGACCACTTTCTGTTTTTGTTTTGGCACAACTGCATAAAGTGTGTGGGTGTATTAAAATCACAACATTTAAACTATCGATGGTATTTAGCTGCATGGAACTAGAATGGCTTTTAAAAGTGAGACCCAGAGGCGCCCAGCTGGCTCAGCCAGTAGAGCATGGGACTCTTGATCTCAGGGTTGTGAGTTCAAGCCCCATGTTAGGTAGAGCGTACTTTAAAAAAAATTGTTTTAATTAATTTTAAAAAAGTGAGACCCAACAGGAGTGATTCATAGGTAGACACCTAAAAATTAACCTCAAAGCCAAAAAAAAAGAGGGGGGGGACGACGACAAGAATTTTCTTTTCCAATTTTGTGGAGGTACAATTGACATAAAACATTGTGTACAATGTCTAAGCTTAAGGTATAGGAGGAAGAAGAATTTTTAAACAGTCTTCAAGAGACATTTCATGCTAAATAATGATTGTCAATTTCAAAGAAGCCAGATACAACTATTAATTCCTTCCTGAAGCATGTTCTTATTTTATGGGATCACAGCGTCCAGATTTCCTTCTCCAGATGTGCCCTAAAGATGTTTACCTTCTTGCGTTCTCTTGGTGTGTTTTAGTGCAAAGTCTGTCCCCGTCTCCTGAGTCCTCAGCATCGCCCGTTCCAGCTATTCAGCCGCAGCTCACAGAGGGATCTCATTTCATGTGTGTGTAGTCTCGGAAAAAGTACGTCCGTTACCCTTTGCATTTGTGCTTGAACTTGAGAGTTTTTAACTGGAGTTCTATTCACTCGTTGGTTTGGTGAACAAAAACTTGAGATTGATCCTGGACTGTGCGTTAGGGATCGCTGGCAGGGCAAGGAGGCTGTGTATTTGGGCCATGGCCGATCACTCAGATCTCCAACATCGTCAGCCCTTCCAGTGATTTGCTACGTGACAAAATTTCCCTGTCTCTTATTTCATCGTCCATAAAAACAGCAAAACGAAGAGCGGATGGCCCGTGCCAAGACAAGCCTCACGGTGTTTTGCAGCTGTGCTCCCACTTAGCATTCCTTTCCATAGTCAGATCTGAGAATTCTGTGGAAGCGATTACATGTTGATCAAGTAATGTTTTTTACAGCTCGTGAGACATGTCTACCGCGTGGGGAGTCTGTTAATTATCTTAAAGTACAAAGGAGTGTTTGTGGTACGGCCAGGTACATGGAGTCGTTAAGATCTGTCAGAAATTACTTTGAAATAATTAATTTTTTTTAAGTAAGGGAGGTCACTACTAAAAAAGCTGTGGGTGGGGCCGGGGAAAGGAGGAATCCTTACTTGAACATTGTTCCTTGGACCACAGTCTAAGAGCTGAGAATAATTTTCTAAGGTCTTTTAACAATTTTATAGAAAAATGCTAAATTTTACTTGCAGTTTTGGACTTGTAGATATATACTCTTTTTTACTTTTCAGGAAAACTGAGATATGGAGTCATTTATGCCTTTTTCTGCATTTTTTTCTCATACCATCTACCAGATCTAGGAATATTGTATGCTTTAGGGTTACCACCAGTTTCTGTTAAACAATTATAAGCAGCAAAAATATATAGAGATATTACAAACATTGTTGCTAACATATTCTTTGACTTTTAGATTCTCAAAATAAATTAGTGTAAATACTAAATTGACTTATCCAGTAGTGCTTATTTTCTAGAATCTTCTTCCATTCATACCTTCTTGTAGCAACTGTAACCTGTGTCCTTTTGTTCACCTGGAAGGATTTATGTCTGTCTTGTCATATTTGTAACTTTTATTTAAGATTATGTCTACATAGAGCCTAGAAGAGGCCTTTGTTTGTCAGTTGTTATTTATGCAGGATTGACATCCTTTCTGGAGTTACAAACCACCTGTTTGTTATAGTCTTACCTGTGTCTTGCCTCTGTCACTCAGGCATTTAAACTTTCAACTTATTGTGTTTTGAAGTGACAGAAAAATACCAGAATAGGAATACTCAGCATGCTTATCTGATTTGTCTTGTGCAAGGACTTGATAGATGGCCTCTGTCCATCTTAGTGGAGAAGTGTACATTAAAATCCAGTCTCATTATCTTTTGGCTCAATAAACAGGTTACCATTCTTTGTACACAGACCAATGATAATAAAGAATGTTGTCTGACAATAAAGAGTATGTACAGTTAAAACTCAAGTACATTTCCAGGTTCCTTAAGTTGTTATTATTGGATTTTGTTTCGTTTTACTTTCACTGTAAGAGCCAGTGGCATGACATACTGGAATGGCGTCCAGTTACTGCCGGCTATTTTCTAGACTTCTGGCACACAGCCACCTGGAATAGCTGGTGGCACTCAAAGCGGCATTACTTTGTCTTCTCACTGTGTGTATGTCATCTCGCTGACTTAGTCGTTTTGGCAGGTTTATATAAACCTCTGGAAAGGTTTATAAATGACAGTGCTGCATAGGCAGCTTAATCTATATCTTAGCAAAGTTATGCAAATCTTTGCTCATTTTGTTGATCTTTTGGATTGAGCCACAAATTTGGTTACTTTTTTTTTTTATTCTGAATTGTTACTTAATTGCATTCTTGGCTTTGTGAATTAAACCTATGAAATGACAAGAAAAGGTCCTTCCATTGTATTATGTCTTAGGATTTTCGTGGCCATGCTTGTCAGTTCCGTTGTTACAGAACACTGCCCTCAATTACTTTAGAAATTGTCACTCATTAACTTTGCAGGTGTCAAGTAATTTTCCCTGTCTTTATTTTTCAGCTATACTGACTCCTGTTGAAACCATTCAAAACTAAAGACATGGACCTTCAGCAATGTGAGAAGATATTGTACAGTATACTTTAAATCTATGAAATTCATAGTTCTGATGCTTTTGGCCACAGAGCATCATTTTATCACTTCTGGAAAATGTTTATTCCAAACAGCTTTAACGGCTCATATGTACACTCCATAATCTCAAGGGTGTTGTTCTGACACCAGCTTGCTGCTATGATTTCAGAGCACATAAGCAAAGGTGCTTTTTTAATGTGCGGTCTACAGCCAGATCTTCCTTAGTTGCTGATTTCCAGATTTTGATGTTTCTAAAGTTTAGGTGGATTTATATTTCCTTTTGCTTTTTCAGTACATAAATTTAGTTATTAATTCCAATGAAGCTTGTTTTCCTGTTTTATTTTTTTTTCTTCCCATTTTGGCTACTGCAATGCTTTGTTTCACACTTGATTTGTAAAAATTTTATATATATATTTAAAATGTGCCATTTTATTATTGCTAAGTGAAGTATGTCCCATTTTCTGCTATAATTATTTCTCAGTCAGATTGCAATGTCAGCAGTTACTGCCACACTCTTGTCAGCCTAAACACAAATGTTACCGCTTACTTTTTCTTATTAAAAATACAATTTAAAATGTAGGTATTTTGAAGGACTGGGCTTATACTTCAATTGGGATAGATGTGTACAGCAATAAGCAGGTTTTCAAATCCAGTACTTAGTTTGTGTACAAATGTAATTATGTTCATTGTGTATATATTATACAATGAGCACATGTAAGTATTAAAGGCTACTTACTATTGTTTAAATGCAAATGTTCATATCTCATTTCTTTTTTATCATGTTAAATAAATGTTGATGTTCTTAAATCACTTGTGTTAGAATTTTTGCTCTTCCCATATAAAGTGGAAAGTCTGGGGCGCCTGGCTGGCTCAGTGAGTAGAGCATGTGACTCTTGATCTCAGGGTCGTGAGTTCAAGCCCCACATTGGGTGCAGAGATTACTTGAGAAAAATAAATCTTTGAAAAAATAAGTTAATTAAAATAAATGGAAAGTCTGAGACTCAAGGGACTTCTCGATGAAACAATAGTCTGTTAATCTTACCATTGTAGACAACATCATAAAAAGACCTTTTCTGCCGTCCAGGCCGCTCTCCCATGTGAGAGCTCAAGGAACTTGAGGCCCAGGGAGATACGTTGAGTGGCCCAGAGTCACATTATATTTAATGACAGAATCTGGACCAGAACATAGTTTTTTTTTTCACATTTCCTTGGAGGCCATCGGCTGAATACTATCGGGCTGGTTTCATTTCTCAAAGTCTTCCACACTTATTTCTATTTGTGTTGTGGAAGCTAGCTTCAAACATCTGCTTTCTCCGCTCAGTGGATTGGGCTTGAAGAGGGGTGTGTGGAGCAGAGGGTTATTTCTCTGACATGGGGAACTAGAAACTGTTTCATCATCAGAAGTAGGACCCTCAGAGATCATTTTCTCTTACAATACATTCTTAGCAGATGTTACGCTCTTCAGAATCAATTACATTTCTTTCCTCTATAACCTTTTGTTCATGCTATATATTGTTCCCAGAGTACAAGGAAATTTGATGCTTTTGGATTCCTATATGAAATGGCTGAAACTAAATTGGCACTGGTCAGTCTTTTTTTTTTTTCCCATGCTATAGTAAAGAGGATTTAAATTTAATTCAAAATGCAGATGTATAAAAATTCATCTGCTCCCAACAGAAACACAGAAAATGAAATGCAAATAGATACAGTCTATATTGTAGGAGGTGAATGAGAAGAGAGGTTAAGATGGAAGGAGAGTGTTCAGTTCACTGTATCCACATAAACAAGTTTATGCATACTGCCTTTATCTGAAGACATCATGCCAAAGTCTTCCAAAGGAAATAGGCTACAGATTATTATTTCCCTCTAGTCACCATATGGTTATTGTTACAGATCTTCCAGTCAGTGTGTTGGGGGGAGAGTGACTGTTGTTCTTTCGTTTTTCCTTGGGTTTTTTTGGTGAGGCTTTTTAAGTCTGTTGTGTATGTGTGGTGTGTGTTACTTTGGCTTAAACACAACATTTTTTTGAACTGTTTCAAAAAGGAAAAATGTCCCATACTGGAATAGCTAGAAGCCTAGGGAGTTTGGAAAAAACAGTATAGAGTAATTGTAACTCGGGTCAACATTTCAGAAAGCCAGATGAAAATCCCGTACTTGCAAACAATAGGTCAGCATAGGTACTTGTTACAGAATATAGCAAAAGGAACTATTCTCCAAAACTGTGAACTAGATCAATACTCTCTATCTCACCTAAAGCTCACCTTACTCAACTCCTGCTGTCTTATTGGACAGGTGTGCAGAGAGCTCAGGAAGTATGGAGACTTAGAGTAAGGAGGGAGCCAGACAAGCAGGAAAAGCCATTACTCCAAATGCAGGGTTGTTATGGGCGCCACCTTTCCAGCATGGAAGCAAGCTCCAAAGTTTAATGCGTGTCCCTGTTGGGTTGGTTACTCAGACATCACGCCCAAGTCCCCCACATGCCCCTGCCCCCAGTTGATAGAAAGTTCACGGTCTGGGGCTCCTGGGTGGCTCAGCTGGTTAAGCGTCTGCCTTCAGCTCAGGTCATGATCCCAGGGTCCTGGGATCGAGCCCCACATGGGGCTCCTCACTCAGAGGGGAGTCTGCTTCTCCCTCTGCCTGCCACTCTCCCTGCTTGTGCTCTCTCTCTTTCTCTCAAATAAATAAAATCTTTTAAAAAAAAAAAAAAAAGACAGTCGGGGCGCCTGGGTGGCTCAGTCGTTAAGCATCTGCCTTCGGCTCAGGTCGTGATCCCAGGGTCCTGGGATCGAGCCCCTCATCGGGCTCCCTGCTCCATGGGAAGCCTGCTTCTCCCTCTCCCACTCCCCCTGCTTGTGTTCCCTCTCTCGCTGTGTCTCTCCCTGTCAAATAAATTAAAAAATCTTAAAAAAAAAAGACAGTCATACTCCCATGGTGGTCAAAAATTAAACATAATCATAAACAAGCAATCTGCAGACTTCTTTGCATATCCACAAAAGTATTTTTTAAAATTATGTTTCCCGGGGCGCCTGGGTGGCTCAGTTGGTTAAGCGACTGCCTTCGGCTC
The DNA here is from genome assembly GCF_002201575.2 of Neomonachus schauinslandi. Taxonomy (NCBI): domain Eukaryota; kingdom Metazoa; phylum Chordata; class Mammalia; order Carnivora; family Phocidae; genus Neomonachus; species Neomonachus schauinslandi. The sequence continues at coordinate 85,943,643 of NC_058407.1, read as the reverse complement.
AGGTCATGATCCTGGAGTCCCGGGATCGAGTCCCGCATCGGGCTCCCTGCTCGGCGGGGAGTCTGCTTCTCCCTCTGACCCTCCTCCCTCTCATGCTCTCTGTCTCTCATTCTCTCTCTGGCAAATAAATAAATAAAATCTTTAAAAAAAAAAAATTATGTTTCCCTTTGCACATTTTAAGTTTGACACCTTTAGTTTTTCATAAGTTGAGATCGTCGAAAAGATGCAATTTTTAGCATACTATCAATTTAACTTTGAAACTTTTTTTTTTTAAGATTTTATTTATTTATTTGAGAGAGGGCAAGAGAGAGAGAAGGACCAGGGAGAGAGGCAGAGAGAGAGGGAGAAGCAGACTCCCTCTGAGCAGGGAGCCCGACATGGGGCTGTATCCCAGGAGCCCAGGGTCATGACCTGAGCTGAAGGCAGACACTTAACCAACTGAGCCACCCAGGTGCCCCTGTCAATTTAACTTTGTAAAATAAAACTGTTAAATCAATTTTTTTAGTGTATCCAATAGAATATAAATACTGTTTTGATTGTTTCATCATCCACTTTTTTTTTTAAGATTTTATTTATTTGACAGAGAGAAGGAGAAGCAGGCTCCCCAGTGAGCAGGGAGCCTGACGTGGGGCTCGATCCCAGGACGCTGGAATCATGACCTGAGCCGGAGGCAGTCAGTAGAGCATGTGACTTGATCTTGGGGTCGTGAGTTCAAACGCCGCCTGGGTGTAGAGCTTACTTTAAAAAAAATAATTCATCACTTCTTGGCCTTCTGGCTAACATCAAGTATAGTTTCTGTTCTTATCAGTTTAATATCTGACATCCTCTACCCAAGGACAGTGTATGAAGTGGATTTTTGGAGCAGTGAGATGGACTAGGAGCTTGCTCTGGCCACTCCTTGCATCAACCTCCTGATATTGCAATACCTCCAGAAACAGTGCACCCCCCTGCCCGGGGGGCTAAAACAAAGATTCAAAAAAAAATAAAAGATGCAAACAAGCTTTTTTTTTTTTCTTTTTAAGTAATCTTTATGCCCAATGTGCAACTTGAACTCACAACCCCAAGATCAAGATTCCCATGCTGTACCCACTGAGCCAGCCTGGCACCCTACAAGCATTTTTTTTCTTTAAGGTTTTATTTATTAGAGAGAGCACAAGCAGGGGGAGGGACAGAGGGAGAAACAGACTCCCCTCTGAGGGGGGAGCCCGACATGGGGGCTCAGTGTCAGGACTCCAGGATCACAACCTGAGCCAAAGGCAGATGCTTAACCAACTGAGCCACCCAGGCGCCCCACAAGCTTTTTTTTTAAATAGGAAAATTTACATCATCCTTTTTCTCCTTGAACTTATATTTTCCATTTTACTTCATACTTGATCACAACAAATTATGATACATAAAATTAAATGATTTTAATTGTTTCTAATTCCATCCATTTCTGCGAGATCTGGTTACTGAGCCATTATAGCCATTCACTTTTTCACCATCCTGGAGAATTTTATACCCTGAGGTGTAAGAGTAAGATTCAGACAAGTTTTTCATACTCGAAGGAGAAAGGAGCTAATGTGAAAGGAGTGCCTTGATCTCAGGAGTCGGAGGGGTGATATATTTTACTGAAGAGTTCACGTGGAAAGTAAAGTTCTGGATGCCAAGTCCATTGAAGTCATCCTTGCCCACATACCTTTGAAATGTTTCTGTGTACTGATTTGAAGAATGCTGTCCTAGGCTATTTGGCCATTAAAATATTTGTAAGCATATTGATTTATAGATACCCGGTCACTTTAACCATATAAAGGTTTTATATAGATTTAGCCCGTGGCAGAGAAACTCACTATTGAACAGTTGCGAACAACTATGTATGTATGAGAATAAATTGACTAATGCAGAAACAAATTTTTTATTATGCGAAAGTAGTAATTTGGAAAGTTTTCCCAGAATTCTTCCAGAAAAATGGATCACATCCTTCATCTATAGGTTAAAAATAAATCTCTGAAGCATTTGGATTGTACTGTAAGAGCAGAAATGTTAAATTTTTAAATTTAACTTTTTAATTTAACATTAATTTTTTATTTTAAAATAATTAACAATGAAAAGTCAACCTAAAACATAAGGTGAAAGACTGGGTCAGAGGCGTGAGGGGAATACAGCAGAAGTATTTCATGTAATTCAAGCCTGGGACAACACATTTAAGTGGAGGATAGGACCCCAGAGCTGCATCTCTCTCACAAGCTCAGTGCCTCACAAACTTCCTGGAAAGTCCCTTACATCCTCTGTTAGCTATATTCAGAAAAGCCTATCGAGTCCACTTGAGGGAAGACTCCTTCTATCTCTCTCCTAGAAAGGGCTCATCTCCGTTCCTCCAGTGCTGGGAAACCGTGTAAGCCATCATCCTAGGTTGGCAGGATGGCTGAAGGGACCTTCCATCCGCCAACTCTGTTGCTAGGAAACCTGAATCCCTCCAGACCCTTGTTACTGCTCTGGGGCCTCCTTGTGTGGCAGTCAGGAGCACAAACTCTGGCACTAGATTGCCTGCCTGGATTGGAACCTAGCTCTGTCACTTACTATGCGCCCTTTGCCAAAGTACTTACATTCTCTCTATGCCTAGTTTTTTCCACATATCGAAAGTTGCTCTAATAGTTACTATTACACTATAGTTATTGTAAAGACTAAATGAGTTAACATGTGTTAAGTGTTTAGAACCTTTCCTGGCACCATGTAAATGCTTGCTACCGTTAGCTTTTATTAATTAAGGGCTGATTTTATCTAAAGTTTCTAAATTTTCCAGGGCACTATTAATTACTTTATTTGAGCAGTGTTTTCAGATTGGATCCCAAGTTAGCATGCATTAAAATCACCTGAAACGCTTGTTAAAACACAGATTTCTGGGCCCCATCTCTAGAATTTCTAATTTAGTCACGCTGGAGTGTGGTCCAAAAATTTGAATTCTGATTCTAACAAGGTCCCAGATAATACTAATGCTGACGCTCCAGGGACCACCCTTGGAAAACCACTGACATATAATAAGGTTTTGTGTTGTGTGTTGAATTTTTGTTTCATTTATATGTCGTGATAGAGTGCGAGGATACATTAAGAAGTCATTTACAAAGGTGTGCACAGAATATAGAAGAACCGAAGATGACGCAGTAACTCAGATGTTTCACACGAAGGTCCAAAGAGATGAGGGAGGTAACTAGAATCCAAAGAAGAGAGTTACTTCAGAGAAGCCCTTACTCTCTTTTTCAAGAGCCAAAGCCAACCTCAGTGTAGGCAACCCTGCATGGGATAGATCCAGGAGAATAAATGTACTGACGGCACTCTGATCACTCCAGTTGCTCTCTGGGGCTCCCAAGAGTTGTACTGGGTGTAGCTGGGAACTCCTGGGGTTTTCAAGACCTTTCCAGGGGATCCTCGAAATCAAAACTATTTTCATAGTAACACTAAGACTTATAGTAGTAACATAAAGGACATAGTAACACAAAGGACTTATTTGTCCTTTTCACCTTTATTCTCCAAGTAGTGAACAGGGGAGTTTCCCAAAGGCTGTCTGACCTCTGATATTTCAACTGAATGAATGCAGAAGGAGATGTGAAAAATCCAACTGTCTTCTGTTAATCCAGATATTGAGGAGTTACAAAAACGGAAAACAATGTTTTTTACTTAAAAAGGATGTTGGGGACACCTGGCTGGCTCAGTCGGTAGAGCATGGGACTCTTGACCTTGGGGTTGTGGGTTCGAGCCCCACGTTGGTTGTAGAGAATACTTAAAATCTTCAGGGGTGCCTGGGGGGCTCAGATGGTTGGGCGTCTGCCTTCGGCTCAGGTCATGATCCCAGGGTCCTGGGACCGAGCCCCACGTCGGGCTCCCTGCTCAGTGGGGAGTCTGCTTCTCCCTCTCCCTCTGCCTGGCTCTCTGCCTACTTGTGCTTTCTATCTCTCTGTCAAATAAATAAAATCTTTAAAAAATAAAATAAAATAAAATGTGCAATTTATACAGAGACATTTGTATTACTTCTAAGAAATTGCTACTAGGCTGTAATTATTGCTCTCTGCCTATTAGGCTGTTCACTTCTACCCAACAGGAAAATGAATGACTCATTCGTTTGTATTTGAAGTAGCAACTGAAGCTATGTGCCCTAAGTAGGTGCTCAAAGATCTGCAGGGTTTTTTTGTTTTTGATTTTTTAAGAAGTAATGTGTCTCAGGGCGCCTGGGTGGCTCAGTTGGCTAAGGATCCAACTCTTGATTTCGATTCATGTCCTAATCTCAGGGTTGTGAGATCGAGCCCTGGGTCGGGCTCCATGCTCAGCAGGGAGTTTGCTTGAGCCTCTCTCAAAAATAAATAATTTTTTTTTTTTAAATAAAGGGGCGCCTGGGTGATTCAGTTGATTAAGCATCAGCTTTCAACTCAGGTCATGTTCCCAGGGTTCTGCAATCAAGCCCCGCATCGGGCTCCTTGCTCAGTAGGGAGTCTGCTTCTCCCTCTGCCTGCCACTCCCCCTGCTTGTGTGCTCTCTCTGACAAATAAAATCTTTTTTTTAAATTAAAATAAGAAAAGAAGTAATATATCTCACCTAGATCCTTGTGTTGGGGTTATAGAGGCATCTGGAAGCTGCCAAAGAGCAGACCTGAGACAGAGCTCATGCCTATAATACCCTACTGGAAAGTGACAGGGACTTAATGGAGTTGTAGCATTTCAAACAAATTGGCCCCTAGCCCTATCCCATAAACCGCCCAAGAGCAAGGAGGAGGCAGCAAAGGCTTCCAGTAAGGGCCCTGATGTAACTTGAAATTTATAAAAGAAACACAAGTACATAGTAAACAGGGACAGATGCTCATTATCAGTGGTAATCAAAGATACACAAAACAATTAAAAATCCCTTTTTACTCAGTAGTTTGGAAATCATGCCCCCAAAAGTGATAATGCAATGTGGTATTATTCACTTCAAAAGTTAAGAGATAAACTTACGGTGTTTTATGTCAATTATATCTCAGTAAAGCTGGAAAACAATTGTTGAGAGTGGATCTCATGTTAGGTGTTCCTACCATGCACACACACAAAAAACATGAAGGACACAAGGGCACTCTGGGAGGTGTTGGATGTCTTTATTACTGTGGCTGATGATGGTCTCACAGGTATATCATATGTCCAAACTCATCAAACTGTGGATATTAAATACATCCAGTTCTTTGTATATCAGTCATACCTCAGTAAAGCTGTGCTTCTTTTTAAAAAAGAAAAAGATAGGAGGAAGGGAAGAATGAAGGGGGGGAAATCAGAGGGGGAGACGAATCATGAGAGACGATGGACTCTGAAAAACAAACTGAGGGTTCTAGAGGGGAGGGGGGTGGGAGGATGGGTTAGCCTGGTGATGGGTATTAAAGAGGGCACGTTCTGCATGGAGCACTGGGTGTTATACTCAATGAATCATGGAACATTACATCAAAAACTAATGATGTGTGGTGATTAACATAACATAATAAAATAGAATAAAAAAAAAGTAATGTCCACAGTTAGCAGGGTGGGGGAAACCGTTATACTCATATAGGGTTGGTTAGAGTGTCAGTTGATAAAACCTTTAGAAAGCATTAAAAACACATACTTTTTGCCCCAGCAATGCTACTTCTGGGAATATATCTTAGAGAAACAATCTAGTGAGTATCCAGAGGCACTTGTAGTTTGTTTTGTAAATGGTTTAAATAATTTATCTCTTGCCATAAGCAATGAAAGAGTAGGGGGCCCGTGGCAAGGGATGCAGAGGGGGAGCCAAGCTCCTCTCCTCCTGCCCTGCCCTCAGCAGTCACTGCTGGGCCCGGGCGTGCCACGCGGATTGCAGGAAGCCCAGAACACGTTCTCAGCCTCTTCCATTTCTATCTCAGTGGTCAGAACCAAATGATATGGCCACCTTACCCCTAAGGGTGTCTGGGAAAGCAAGTGTTCATCTTTCCAGTTTCTAGAATAGAGCAGGGCAGTGAAAGCAAGTTGAAGTAAGTGTTGAATGAGCCAAGTTGCAAAAAATACCCCACGACCTACACGTCCACCTGTATGAAGTTGATTTGTTGTTGTTGTTGTTGTGTTGTTGTTGTTGTTGTTGTTGTTAGGGAACTGATTAAAGAAGAGAATACCCATACTCTGCAGCTACTTATGGTGTGGTTAATCCTGTTCACTGTATATTTAGTAAAAAGAGTATAATATGTTTCACAAGATCCCATTTTGCTAAAAAGACATGGATACTCTACACTCACAGAAAAACCTGATATGCGTGGTATTGCTAATTCTCGGTCTTCTTTAAGGATTCTACGTTCTCTGAATTTTTTTGGCAAGCAGTCATGTTTTACTTTTAGAATAAAGAACAGAACATAAATTTCCATTTTTCAAAGTTCTCATGGGACCTGAAACAGGAGATAAACTAGTCCGTTAAAATCAACCTGATGAGGCCTCCTGCCCCCAAGTGACCTCCGAATCTTAGCCATTAAACCTTCTCGAGATTGACTCAAAGCCAAGTATGAAGAGAAAACCATAAATAAGTCATTTTGGAAAATACTGTTACTTGGAGTCTGTTCCGTTTCATTTTACTTCTAAGAGGACAAACTCCAGCACATCCTCCATTGCCTGACCAAAGCTTAGTCAGTGAAGCCAGGTGGTAATTACTACAGGAATAGGCTCAGCTCAAAATGGTGAAGAACTTGATGGTGAAGAAAAGCTGATCAGGGTGCCAAAAAGCAGTCATGGCCGAGGACGCTAAGTAGAAAGTTATTTGTAAATTGGTCCAGTGGGATTTGATACAGTAAAGTTGTATCATCTCCAAGGAAATCTCAGGAACAGCAACATAAAGCGTAAGTTCTCCTTGGAGTTTCAAGTGATTTGGTTTATTTGATTGCTGATGGGATGGCTCATAAGACATTGTATAGACAATGTGCAGAATTATATTTTTAAATCAAAACTAACCCTATTTTTTTAAAAGATTTTATTTATTTGAGAGCAAGCGAGAGGTGAGAGAGAGAGAGAGAGCACATGAGCAGGGGGGAGGGGCAGAGGGAGAGGGAGAAGCAGACTCCCTGCTGAGCAGGGAGCCTGATGTGGGACTCGATTCCAGGACCCTGGGATCATGACCTGAGCCGAAGGCAGACGCATAACAGACTGAGCCATCCAGGCGCCCCAAAACAAACACTATTTTTTAAAAAAAATAATAGCATAAATCTATCTTGTCCCCAAATCGTCAGATCTGAAGAGGCACTAGGCTTTGACCTTAACAGTATCTGGGCCAGAGTGTTCCAGAAAACTTACAGGAGGTCTGTGATTGCTTTCTAAAGTGACAGTAATCGGTTCTCATAAGATTCCTGTGGTTGAACCGAAAGGAGAATCAACACATACACTTTACAGAAATAATATATGAACTATGATCCCTTTACCTCCTTTTACAAAAGTAGAAGAAATCCAAAAGGAAAAGGAAGTAAAGAGTTTGGTAAAACTCTGGAAACAATAATAAGGATATAAATATGAGGATTAGAGACAGAAGGGAACAAGGACCAGAAAGTGGATCAGGTTGAGGGCTTAGAGAATAATAAAGGTCAAGGGCACTCAAGTACAGAGTTCACTTAGCAGCTTTGTAAAATGTCTGGTGAAATCCAAAGAATATACTGTTTAAAATCAAATTTTAAAATGTGCCTGGGGTGCCTGGCTGGCTCAGTCGGAAGAGCCTGCAACTCTTGATCTTGGGGTCCTGAGTTTGAGCCCCATGTTGGGTGTGGACCCTATTTAAAAAAAGAAAGAGAAAAATTATGGTAATTTCCAGATATTTGGGGGCTTTCAGGATAACTTTTGTAATTAATTTCTAATTTAATTCTATTGTAGGAAAAAAACACATCCTATAGTTTTCCAATCATTTCCAATCTTTTTTTTTTTTTTAAGTAGGCTCCCCTCCCAGCCTGGAGCCCAGTGCAGGGCTTGAACTCAAGACCCTGAGATTAAAAAAAAAAAAAAAAAAAAAGAAAAAAAAAAAAGACCCTGAGATCAAGCCCTGAAGTGAAACCAAGAGTCAGATGCTTAACCGACTGAGCCACCTAGGCATCCCGTCGAGTCATTTTAAATTTATGGAGACTTAGTTTGTGACCCAGATTACTATCTATTTTGGTAAATGTTCCATGTGTACTTAACAAGAGCATATCATTTCACATCTTTGTCCTTAGAGATTTGCTATCTTCTTGTTCTATCAATCACTGAGAGAGCCATATTGGAAGCTCCAACTAAAACTGTGGTTTTGAATCTGTCTATTTCTCCTTTTGGTTCTGTCAGGTTTTCCTTAGCAAATTTTGAAATTTTGGTTTTAGGTGGAAGTGATGAAGGATAATTGGAAGAAGAGCCAGGCAGGGACAAGGGGCCCCTGCCCTAAGAGGAAGCTACCCTTAAAAGGATTTTATACCCACCCTGGAAGGATCCCTCCACCTTTTTCCACGTGATAGATGACAAAAGCTTGATTGGATGACAGGCGCAGGGAGGGTTAATCAGATTAAAACAGCCCACCAACAAGCCCATAAAAACCCCTAGACTTAGCAACCCCAATGGCAACCCTCTCTGGTCCCCTCCATCTTCGGGAGCTTTGTACTATCACTTTACTATTGCTCAATAAACCTTGCTTTGCTGCACACCACTCTGTCTGGTCTACCTCTTCATTCTTCCAAGCGGCCTAAGAATCACAGGCACTGAAGGAGAAAAAAATCCTATAACACATGCTTATTTGGATTGCTATGTCTTTTTTTTTCTTTTTTAAGATTTTATTTATTTGAAAGAGAGAGACACAGCAAGAGAGGGAACACAAGCAGGGGGAGTGGAAGAGGGAGAAGCAGGATTCCTACCGAGCAAGGAGCCTGATGTGGGGCTCGATCCCAGGACCCTGAGATCCTGACCTGAGCCGAAGGCAGACGCTTAACCACTGAGCCACCCAGGCGCCCCTGCTATGTCTTTTAATCAATTCACTTTTTTTTAGTTTATTTATTTATTTTTTTAGTAATCTCTACACCCAATGTGGGGCTTGAACTCACAACCCCAAGATCAAGCGTTGCATGCTCTTCCGACTGAGTCAGGCAGGCACCCCTCAGTGAATTCACTTCTTGTCATTATGAAGCGTCACTCTTTCACTCTGGTAAAATTCCTTGTCCTGATGTCCACTTTGCCTGGTACTAATATAGCAACCTCAGTGTTTTATGATTAGTGTTTTCCTAGTATCTTTTTCTACCCTTTTACCCTCTATGTGTCTTCATATTTAAAGTGCATTTCTTGGGGCGCCTGGGTGGCTCAGTCGTTAAGCGTCTGCCTTCGGCTCAGGTCATGATCCCAGGGTCCTGGGATCGAGCCCCTCATGGGCTCCCTGCTCCGCGGGAAGCCTGCTTCTCCCTCCCCCACTCCCCCTGCTTGCGTTCCCTCTCTCTCTGTCTCTCTCTCTGTCAAATAAATAAATAAAATCTTAAAAATAAATAAATAAAGTGCATTTCTTGGGGCACCTGGCTGGCTTAGTCGGTGAAGCGGCAGACATTTTTTTTTTTTTTAGATTTTATTTATTAAAGAGAGAGAGGGCATGCCAGGGGAGAAGCGGAGGGAGAGAGACAAACACTTCATGCTGAGTGCAGAGCCCAATGAGGGGCTTGATCCCACAATCCTGAGATCATGACCTGAGCCGAAATCAAGAGTCTGATCCTTAACTGACAGCCACCCAGTGCCCCAAAACCACTGACTCTTGATCTCAGGTTTGTGAGTCCAAATCCCACATTGGGCATAGAGTTTACATTAATACATAAATACATAAATACATACATACATACATAAAGTGCATTTCTTGTAGATAGCCCAATAGTTGGGACTTGCCTTTTTTTTTTAAGATTTTATTTTTAAGTAATCTCTCTGCCCAGCATGGGGCTGGAACCCACAGTCCCAGAGATGAAGAGCCACACTCTACCGACTAAGCCAGCCAGGCGCCCCAACCTTGCTTTTATATTCAGTGTGACAATCTCTGCATCCTAGTTGGGCTGTTTTGACTATCAGCATTTAATGTAATTATCAATATATGGTTGAGTTTAAATCTACCATCTTACTATTTGTTTACTATTGCCTTATCTGTTCTTTAGTCCTTTTTTCTTTTTTCTTTCTTTTGAATCCAGTGTTATCTCGGCTTAGGATCTCCCTCCTGGCACCACCAGCCAGAAGAATACGGGGGGCCGGAGGGGGGGGGGCAGCCAATAGGACTGGCCTCATTTGTTTCCGTCCCCTCAGGGATCACAGTCCCGCAGTGTTTGTTGTCCAGTGACTGAAAAGAGTTGTTTCATTTACTTTGTCCAGTTTTCTAGTTGTTTACGGAGGGAGGGTGTATCTCTAGTCCCAGCCACCCCATCATGGTCTGAAATTAAATTCTGGAATATGTGTTGTTAATATATGTAAAGTAGACCCAAGATGGAGTTGCTTGTGCTAAGCCCTATAGCAGCAATGCAAAACTTAATAAGTTCCTACACTCAGCTCTCCCGGGAGAAGAAGACCCAGGCCCCAGTGCTAAAGTTCCCTTTACCTCATGTAAGGAAAGTAGTCCTGCTTTCCCCCACCCCCCCCAAAGTTTTTATTTTTAAGTAATCTCTATACCCAAAGTGGGGCTTAAACTCACAACTCTGAGATGGAGAGTCATATGCTCCACCAGCTGAGCCAGCCTGGAGCCCCAAAATAGTCCTGCTTTAACCCATCAGCAAGGGCCTAGTGTAACTTTCTGTTCCTTTCAGCTTTGGTCTATAAAAATCTCTCACCTTCTATGACTCTTCAGAGCTCCTTCTTATCTGCTAGATTGGATGCTGCCCAAATTCGTGAGTCACTGAATAAAAACCTACTAGATCAGTAAATTTTCTGTGGAAATCTTTCTTTTGACAGTATTTAACAAGTTTTAATTTAGTAGAATTTTTTTTTAAGATTTTATTTATTTATTTGACAGAGAGAGACACAGTGAGAGAGGGAACACAAACAGTGGGAGTGAGAGAGGGAGAAGCAGGCTTCCTGAGGAGCATGGAGCCCAGTGCAGGGCTCAATCCCAGGACCCTGGGATCATGACCTGAGCCGAAGGCAGATGCTTAACGACTGAGCCACCCAGGCACCCCATAATTTAGTAGAATTAAATGGGAAAATATACCTACTAGGCAGGAAAAGGCTTTCAGTACTATTTCTCTTTTCATTCACTCAACCAAATTTTATTGAACACTTACTAAGTACTAAGCACTCTGCATGGCTCTTGGAGATGCAATTATGAGCAAAAATAGATATGGCCTCCACAAGCTTCCAGTTTGGGGAGGGAGAGACTATCATTAATTAAATCATGTGATTATTCTGGTAGGTGCTATAAAGACAAGATTGCTGTGTTTTTTGGGTTTTTCTTTTTTTTTTTTTAAGATTTATGTATTCATTTGAGAGACAGTGCACACAGATGAGCAGGGGAGGAGCAGAGGGAGAGAGAGAATCCCAAGCAGACTCCCCACTGAGCACAGAGCCTGACATGGGGCTTGATCCCACAACCCTGAGATCATGACCTGAGCTGCAATCAAGAGTCTGACACTCAACCAACTGAGCCACCCAGGCATCCCAAGGAAAGACTGTGGTGTTATGAAAGCATATAAGAGAAGTGATCTGGCAAGTATGGTAGAGAGAGTGGGGCTAACACTCTCAAAAAAGTAAATTTGAGCTGAGATGTGAAAAATGAGTGGAGTTAGTTAATAGAAGGGGAAGACAAGAGGCTTAAGATGAGGCGTTGGCTCCAGAAGGAGCTTGAAATCAAGGCAGGCCTGATTGTAGTCTTCAGCCTCAGAGCCGTGGAAAATTGCTGAGGTATTTTAAGCAGGAGATTGACATGATTGGATCTGCCTTTTGAATAGAATAACTGTCATTTTTATATACTCATACAATGAAGATTCCTCCGCACTGAAAATCAATGCACTAGGACAACATGTTTCAGCATGAAAACTTCACACTGATTTGAGTTTAAGTAGGGGGGGGGTGGGGAACAGTGACAGAGGAATACACACAATGTGATTTCTTCTACACGAAGCAATAAAATATTCAAGAAAATATACAAATACATAAACACATAGGGACACATGTAAATGTTGTAAAAGCATAAAGATGTAAGAAAATGATAAATACCAAAATCAGGGTGGTAGTTACCTATCTATAACATTTAAGTACAGATGGAATGAGGAGAGGAGAACATGATTGGGGAGGGTTACAAGAGGGACAAAGCCATATGTAAAGATTTCATTTATTTATTTGACACAGAGAGACACAGCGAGAGAGGGAATACAAGGGAGTGGGAGAGGGAGAAGCAGGCATCCTGCCGAGCAGGGAGCCCGATGCGGGGCTCGATCCCAGGACCCCGGGATCATGACCTGAGCCGAAGGCAGATGCTTAACCAACTGAGCCACCCAGGCGCCCCCTGAAGTACTTTCTTAATAACACCTCGAAATACTGAGATTGGATTAGGAAAAAAAAATGGAATGCAAATAATAATTGATACGGAAAGCTGATTAGGAGATCTTTGTGGCAGGCTACTTGAGAGGTGATGGTACGTTGGACAGCTGACGTGATAACAGAGATGGAGTGAACTAACGATGTTTGAGTAATATTTGCATTTCTGAGATAGAATCAACAGAAGCAGTATACGCCCGCATCTGGTCAGTGTCCCTTCCCTGTCCGTTTTACCTTCTAAAGCTCTCTTGATGACATCTACTTAGTTTCACCCTCACTGCCGCTGTTCCATCTCGCCCAGATTCCTGCGCCAGCCTCAAAAGGACTGTGTGCAGAGTTACCTTTCACTTCCTTCTTTTTTTTTTCCGATTCTCCCCCACCAACCTTTCTATTTGCTATACGTCATCATGTCACTGCCCTATTTGAAACCCTTTAATGAGGGCCCTGTTAGTCTCAGGCAAAAGATGAACTATGTTTCCCTGGCCCTTACCTAATTAAAACAAACTGCCATACACTGTTTGCTATTAGGTTGAGTCACATAAAATTACCCTTTCTGTACACCAATTTGCAGTCCATCAGAAATTTCATATGGTTCAACCAATTCATGCCAAACACTGTCCTATATATATTAACGAAATGTGTGCATACTGACTACGTGTAATCCTCACAACAACCTGGCAAAGGACACACCATGGTTGTCATCCTTTTACAGATGAGAAAACTGAGGTATAGAGAAGTTAAGGATTTGCCAAGGTTTAACAACTGCCCTTTCCAATCCTCACAGCAAGAAGGTCGAAAAGGAGGTACTGAATTGATACCCTTCAAGGTGTGCCTGAGTCCCTTCTCTTTACTGTCTTTTGAGATAGAACTGATTTTGAGGGTTAAGGGAGGCAGAATTCTAAGAGCAGCCATGAACCTCGCCCCTCTGAGTACGGGTGGGAGCTATGACTGTGATGAGCCATCCCTCCTGTGATCCGGTGACATTAAATGGAAAAGGGAGATTATCCAGATGCACCTTATCTCCCTCATGAGCCCTTTAAAATCATGGAGATTTCTCCGTCAAGAAGAGGAGAAGTCAGAGAGGTTAACAACTCAGGGACTGGATGCCACCCTCTTGCTGGTTTGAAGATGAAGAGGGCCACGAAAGAAGGAATGCAAGTGGCCTCCAGGAGCAGGAATAGCCCCTGGTTGACAGCCAGCAAGGAAAGGGGGACTTCTGTCCTACAACTACCAGGACCTGAATTCTGCCAACAACCTGACTGAGCTTGAAAGAGAATCTTCCTCAGAGCCTCCAGATCAGAGCGCAGTTGGGCTGATACCTTGATTTTGGCCCGAAGCCCCCCCAGGACTTCAGACCTAGAGAACTGTGGCTGATAAATGAGTGCTGTGGCAAGCCACGGGATTTGTGATCATTTGTGATGATCCCACAAGTGATGATACCACAAGACTCAGACTTTAGCATGTAAGTTTTGGCGGGGAACTTGGATGCTCAGTTACCTCTTCAATTCAATATAAAATTATGCAAAAGAGAATCCTTTTGGGGCGTCTGGGTGGTTCAGTTGGTTGAGCATCTGACCCTTGGTTTCGCCTCAGGTCCTGATCTCGGGGTCGTGAGGTTGAGCCCCGCATCGGGCTCTGCACCCAGTGCAGAGTCTGCTTGTCCCTCTCCCTCTGCTCCTCCCCACCCTCTCAAATAAATAAATAAAATCTTAAAAAAAAAGAGAGAACCCTTTCTAAAAGTTCTCCTCTACATCTTTTGAAAACTGGGACAGAGAGAAAGGGCATGTTCCCAAGTTTTGATGCTTCTACTAACTTCAGAAAACAAGTAAGACGTCTGAGCCCAGAGGCAGGATGTCTGTTTGGTACCCTACTGATCTCTGGCAGCACCGTGCAAGTCTCTCACACTCCACAGATTCTTCCATTTCCTCCTCCCTTCGGAGATGCACCGGAGGCATACAGCCTTCCTGGCTTGGCTGCCAGAGCCCCTGCAAGTCGGCAGAGGTGACCGCTGAGAGATTCTGCAGCACATGGATGCAGATAATTAGCACCTGACAGCCAACTTTATTTGGGTCAGCTCGTCTTTAATGCCTAGTGCCTTCTAATTAAGAGATTAACCAAATTCTGAGCTGTTAATGTGATATTAATAATAGATTTTTCGGCGGAATTGCAGTGGGAGCTCACCACCCAGCCCTTGCTCATAGTCATTCTATTCCAGCAACAGTGTTTATATGTCCAAAAAAAAAAAGGGGGACTCAAAGGATGACCAAAATCTGTTACAGCAGTGGTGACAGCCGACATTAAACACATGCTTTAAATTATATTAATGGGGGGGCGCCTGGGTGGCTCAGTCGTTAAGCGTCTGCCTTCGGCTCAGGTCATGATCCCAGGGTCCTGGGATCGAGCCCCGCATCGGGCTCCCTGCTCGGCGGGAAGCCTGCTTCTCCCTCTCCCGCTCCCCCTGCTTGTGTTCCCCTCTCTCGCTGTGTCTCTCTCTGTCAAATAAATAAAATCTTTAAAAAAAAAAATTATATTAATGGGGGGCGCCTGGGTGGTTCAGTCGGTTAAGCGTCTGCCTTTGGCTCAGGTCAGGATCCCAGGCTCCTGGGATCGAGTCCCACATGGGGGTCCATGGTCAGTGGGGAGTCTGCTTCTCCCACCCCCCTTGCCCCCCACTGGTGCTCTCTCTCTTTTTCACTCTGCTCTCTCTCTCTCCCTCAAATAAATAAATAAAGTTAATGGGAATCAGTTCCAAAAACCTCCCTTGTGGACCCCCATGTTCCGAGCACTGGGCTACGTGTTGTTCAGGCTGTGTAGACACGGTTGCAGCGCAGAAGGACACTCTATTAGGGCTGCCCAAGCAAAGTACCTTTCTGTAGTACCTGCAGTAATTGTACAACTATCCCTCTTTTTCTCCCTTCCTACCAGGGACGAGCTCTTCGGCAAGACCATAGTCCCTGCTACAAGGCCTATCCTTAGACAGCTGGGCTTCTGCCTGCTTCTCCTCATCTCCTTACAAAGGAAATTGGGAAATTTCTGTGTCCTGAACCTGGTCCTAAGGAGGCTCTCAAAAAACGTTAGTTCCCTCTCTCTCCTCCCCATCCTACTAAGGGCTGTGAGAGAAAGGATTGTGTTCAGGAAGTCCAGTCCACGTACAACCACTTAGTTCATTAAAATTATTCTTAGTAAAAGGGAAACTAGACACTTAAGAAAAAATGCCTCTTTTATAGAAAAATGGGTTTTCAGTTGTTTGTTAATGACCTGTGACTTGCATAGAACTATAACGATCAGAGTCAAATCTCTGTCAGGCCAGAAGATGATGTGATTTCTCTAGAGAAAGGCCCATTAAAAGATGCTTTCTAGGGGCACCTGGATGGCTCAGTCGGTCAGGCCTCCGATTCTTGATTTCCACTCTTGATTTCCATTCGGGTCATGATCTCAGTGTTGTGGGATCCAGCCCCGAGTCAGGCTCTGCACTCAGCAGGGAGTCTGCTTCAGTTTCTCTCCCTCTGCTCCTTTCCCACCCTACCCCTACCCCCATCCCCCGTTCGCTCTCTCTTTCTCTCTTGCTCAAATAAATAAATAAATCTTTTTTTAAAAAATAAAAATAAATAAAAGATGCTTTCTCTATCAAATCCTTATTTTCCTTCCAGAGATTTATCTCCACCTAGGATAGCCTGCCCTTGTGGGCTATTTCTGCAGCCTGCTGAACTGGGCTACAAAGATGACAAACAAATTACACATTAATGAATCCTGGGCTGGCTGACAGGTTGAAAGAGAAGACTTCAAAATAAGAAATGGTTCTGGAACTATGCTGGAGGTAACATGGGTTCTAACATGGCTTTAAAACCCCATGAATGTCAGGGGCACCTGGCTGGCTCAGTCGGTAGAGCATGTAACTCTTTATT
Organism: Neomonachus schauinslandi; assembly: GCF_002201575.2. Taxonomy (NCBI): domain Eukaryota; kingdom Metazoa; phylum Chordata; class Mammalia; order Carnivora; family Phocidae; genus Neomonachus; species Neomonachus schauinslandi. The sequence goes on along the minus strand of NC_058407.1, from coordinate 85,927,259 downwards.
TATTTATTTATTTATTTATTTATTTATTTATTTGAGAGAGCGAATGAGAGACAGAGAGCATGAGAGGGAGGAGGGTCAGAGGGAGAAGCAGGCTCCCCGCCGAGCAGGGAGCCCGATGCGGGACTCGATCCCGGGACTCCAGGATCATGACCTGAGCCGAAGGCAGTCGCTTAACCAACTGAGCCACCCAGGCGCCCCGAGCATGTAACTCTTGATCTTGGAGTTGTGAGTTTGAGCCCCATGTTGGGTGTAGGGATTATTTAAAAACAAATAAATAAGTTATAAAAAGAAAAAAAAAAAAGAATCCAGGCCAATTCACTCAGTTTGTTGGGTGCTGGTACCCATGAGGCCAAGGGTTTGCCCCCCCAGGAGCCAGGAGATTCAGAGGATAAATTTCTTCCGTCATCAACACTCCTAATCCCTCTTTGCCATCTCAAAAATGAATGCTGTGAATTCCCAAGTGACTTTGAGGAGGCAGTGTAGACAGGGCCTTTTCAACACTCCTGGGGAAAGTGTGTCTTTATATTTTCGTAATGTATCAGCATCATCTTCACATTCAAGGGACTGCCCAATCTTAGAAGATAAACTCGAGAAACTTCTATGAAGTGAATAATGTTGAAGTTCATGTTCAAACGCAACGTGCCCCTTGACAAAGGAGACGTGGACACATGAGAGACCCCCATTTGTAAGTGCTTTAGATCCTGATTTCCTTCTAGGTCACAGGTCTCTCTTCCCTTGCCAACCTCATACATAATGCAATGGCATCCGCTTTTGGTGAAAGCTTGATTGATTCCTTCTCTTTCAAAAGCAATCACGAGAATGAAGCAATTAAACTTAATAACACGAAGTAGGAAGAAAACAGCTCTGTTTGTGTTTCAGTCCTACCTCAGGAAGATCATGTGGCTTTTGCATAATCTTAAAGAATTTTATGACAATAGTTATATGGGTTTTTTGTATACTCTTAATTGAATCAACCTGTTCAAACAGCTCATAATTTATGAAGTTTAAGTGTTCTTAAGTAATTGAATAGGAGCTTTCTTGGTAGGATATTAAAGGGCATTTCAAGTGAATAAGGACAGCATTGTAGACATAACTTATGACTTGGGCTCATCTTACAAATAGGCAAACATTAGCGACCTAATGTCCTATTTTTTCCCAAATGATATAGAGGAACAAATCAGCAGAGTCGCGCAGTGGAAGCGTGCTGGGCCCACAGAGCAACAAATCATTGTCATTTAATCAACAATGACTAATAAACTTCCCAAAATGTTCCTTTAAACATTTCGTTATTCAATCTGCAGGTACACTCAATACCTAGTTCTTTCTTGTCCTTATTAATCTGCCAACGTTATGCTTGTTATAAGAATAAAGAATATTTTTACACACTAATTGGAGCCAAAAAGATAAAATCCAGATTTTATTTCTAAATCTAGTTTTCAGGAGGTTTTGGAAGTTTGAGTTTGCAGTTCACTTACAAGGGAAACCCCTAAGTAATTATTAGCTCTGAGCTGCTTCACATCACCTTACCAATAAATACAAGCCATCCATTGATGTAGGAAAAAGAAATTTAAGGTATTTCTGCCACTCAAATAGTATGTAGTGGTGTCAGCAAGGATGTGGAGCAACAGGAGGTCCCATTCCTTGTCAGTGGGAATGCAGGATGGAAGAGAGTTTGGCAGTTTCTTACAAGACTAAACCTAACCTAAAACTTACCATGCAATCCAGCACTCACCCTGTTTGACATTTACCTGAATAAATTGAAAATTTATGTACATATAAAAAAAACTGCACATGGATATTTATAGCAACTTTATTCATAATTGCCAAAACTTGTAGGCAACCAAGATGTCCTTCAGTAGGTGGATGGATAAATCAACTGTGGTACATCTAAACAATGGAGTATTATATTTAATGCTAAAAAGAAATGAGCTATCAAGTCATGAAAAGATATGAAAGAAATTTAAATGCATATTACTAAGTGAAAGGAGCAAATCTGAAAAGACTACAGACTATGATTTCAACCCCACAACATTCTGGAAAAGGCAAAAAGTATGGAGACAGTAAAAAAATCAGTGATTCCCAGGGGTCAGAGAAGGGAGGAAGGAATAGGCAGAACAGAGAGGATTTCTAGAACAGTGAAACTATTCTGTGTGACACTATAACGGTGGATACATGTCATTATACATTTGTCCAAACCTGTACAATTTCCCATACCGAGAGTGAACTCTAATGTAAACTATAGACTTTGGATGATTATGATGTGTCAATGTGGGTTCACCAATTATATCAAATATAGTGCTCAGGTGCGGGATGTCCCTAGTGTGGGAGGTAGCATGTGTGGGGGCAGGGGTTATAGGGAAATTCTGTGCTTTCTGCTCCATTTTGCTGAACCTGAAACTGCTCTAAAAGATAAAGTGTATTCTTTTAAAAAAATGTGTTGAGCGCTTCCTACTTCATGCTAAGCAATGTACTGTAGATACAAAGATGGACTAAGACAACATATCTGCCTTTAAAGAGCTCACAGTCTTCTAGGGAGACAGTCCCATACACAAAGAAAGGCTCAGTGCTCTACTGGAATTATGGAATTATGGGTGGGGCTATGATGGAAGTATATCCTGAGTACAGGGAGATCCAAAGATGGCATTTTCTTCTATGGGATGGTGCATTATTATATAATGATTTATAAGAAATATATATTCAGTCATTCAGATAATCAAAATCTTTTTCTCAGATATATTTGGCCTTCACCCACAGTTTCTGAAATCAGGGCCATAAAGGTGAAATGGGTGTCTTCTTATCGATGAAGGTGACTTCTGCATCCCATCCAAGTGTGGGGGCTGCTGCCAGGATTAGAGGGTTGGAACCCTGTCCCCGACCCCTGGGGAGAAGAGTGGGACTGGAGGTTGCCAGGGGCCAAAGGCTTAGTCAGTCATGACTATGTAATGAAGCTTCCATAAAAAAAACAGGAGGACAGCTTTTTTATTCTCTTTTTTTCAGAGAGCTTCACACTTGGGGACCCAGACTGCTTGCACATGCCACCAGGCTCCATGAGGATAGAAGCTCCTTTGTTAGGGACCTCGCCCTATGTGTCTCCTCATCTGGCTGTTGATTTGTGTCCTTTGTATCCTTTACAGATATTGGTCAGGGTTCTCTTCTGTGCTACAACCAAACACACACACACACACACACACACACACACGATTCCTGGCATTATCTCTTTTCTACTGCCTAAAAATTGTGTAATTGAGAGGGAATAAGGGAGGTAGGTAAACCAGTGATATTTCACTTGCTCTTATGACAAGCCCAGAATGATGTCCAAATAATCATTGAAAATATTCTTTAAATGTTATTCTTCAAACATTTATTCAGTACCTATTAGGGACCAAATGATAAGACTGGAAGAGAGGACAGTTTAGTCAAATTCCTGAACTAGGTAATCAGCCCATGCTTCAGTCTCCAGCTTTTCTCACTTTATATTATGTCCTTAGGTGATCTTATGAGTATCTGTAGCCAGAGCTATCTGGAAGCATGTCTTTGCTGTGAATGAATATCTCCAGCTGCTTGTTTGACAAGCATCCCACTTGAATGTCTCAAAGTCACCTTTAATAGAACGTGCTACACACCGAATTCACACACATTCACACTAACCCAGTCCTCCTCCAGTTCTTACCTCATGATTCCTTCATCACTCTCCTTCCAGCTACACAGACAGACCCCTAGGAGCTACCCCTGACATGCCTCTTCTTGCTTCACCTCTGCCATCCAAGCCACCTCCCCATCCTGCTACTGTTCTTTCATAGCCCTTGTGTATGCTCTTCTCTCCAGCTTTTCCTCCATCCCCTGGATCAAGCTTCCAACAACACTCACTTTGATTTATCTCCCTCAGTCCATTTTCCATCCTGCAGAGTGCTATTTTCAAAAATGGAAACCTGAGCATATCCTTCTACTTGAAACCTGCAGTACCATAAAAGATAAATACTTAGTCTTTGTCCCCAGTTCCTAGTATGCAGCTCATAAAATGATTGGAAGCTCTGGAATGATGACAATGTCTTTTGTATGCTATTGAGGTGACTGGTGGTGGGGGGGGGAGTGGCCTCCTAGATAGCTCCAGGGTGGAGGTTGTTCTCCAGCAGAACCCCTAAATTATGGGGTTTGGAGAACTTCTGGGTTGGTGAACACACATGGAGGTGCCGGAAGGGTGGCCCACCCACCTAGAGGGCATGGGACCTCCAAGTTCCTTCCACATACTTTGCCCTGTGCTGTTTCTGAGTTCTAGGATTTTTTAAGTTTTTAATTTTTTTAGGAATCTCTACACCCAACGTGGGGCTTGAACTCATGACCCTGAGGTCAAGAGTCGCATGCCCTGCCAAACGAGCCAGCCAGGTGCCCCTAAAGTTTATTTATTTATTTATTTATTTATTTTAGTAATTAAAAAATACTTGTTTTATTTATTTTTAAGATATTTGTATTATATTTTATTTATTTATTTATTTTATTTATTTATTTTAAGTAGGCTCCACACCCAACACGGAGCCCAATGCAGGGCTTGAACTCACGACCCTAGGAGTAAGACCTGAGCTGAGATCAAGAGTCAGATGTTTAACCAACTGAAGCACCTAAGCACCCTTTTAAGATTTTATTTTTAAGTAATCTCCAACATGGGGCTTGAATTCACGACTCCGGGATCAAGAGTTGCATGTTCCACTGACTGAGCCAGCCAGCGCCCCTGAGTTCTAACTTTTATAAGAAGCCAATAATAGGAAGCAAAGCCCTTCTCCTGAGCTCTGTGAGTCATTCTAGCTAATTATCAAACCCGGGAGGGGGTTGTAGGAACCCTTCATTCATAGCTGGTCAGTCAGAAGGAAGAGTGGCCCAGACTTGTAATTAGTGTCTGTGGTGGGAGCAGTCTTGTGGGATGAAGTCCTTTAACCTGCGGGAGCTGATGCTAATTCCAGGTAGAAAGCGTCTGCATTGAAATGAATTGTTGCACATCCAGCTGGTGTCAGATAGTTGAGAAAAATCTCCTTTGTTGTCGGAAGTGTTGTGAATAGACACTACTGAAACTCTTCAAAGGATTCCCATTAGTTTTGGGCCAAAGAGCAACATGCCTTAAGTGCCACACGCTTACTTCTTCAACCTTAATGTGGATGTTCTCCTCCCGCACCAATTCTCTGGGCACTCTGGAGTCCCCTCTGTCCCTTGAGCAGAGCTCCTTGATCACACTTTCTGCAGATCTTGGCACAAATTTTGCTTCCTGAAGAACTTGTCTCTGATAGCCTCCCCCAACACACACCAAGACTAGCCCTGTTCCCCAGTCCACGCTCTCAAATCACCTTGTATTTCCCATCAGAACAATGATCACACTTCATAAATTATGTTCTCAATACATGCCACTCCATTAAAATAGAAGCTCCCATAAGTGTAGAGACTGTGTCTGTTTTGTTCACCATTCTAACCCAGCTCTTGGCGTAGTGCCTGTTCTATGACAAATGAGTGAGAAATATTAAATTAATAGTATTTTATAGTATACTGAAGAGAAAAGCCCGCCAATTATTTTATGTGAGAGTATGAGCCCACCAATTATTTTATGTGAGAGTATGAGCTCTGCCCTTTAAGATGCTGGGATGAAAAAGGGCCGCTGTGCCATTTTCTAAAAGTGCTAAATCTAAAAATAATCTAAACTATCTAAAAATAATAAATCTCCTTATAAAAGAGCCTCATGGATTAACTAAAATATCAAGTCATTTGCTTTGAATGAAATGATATATGTCAATATGTTATCTCCATCCTCCTCCGAAGCTCTGATTACAAGATTTATTTACCTTTGACTAAAGATCAAATTAATGGCTACATAAAAAGATAGTTTAATAGACAAAATGAGATGTACCAAGGAGCAATGGAAAGCAGACTGACTTTGGAATTCCAGAAACTCCAGGACTGGGGTGTGACCATGGGCCTGTTCCTTAATTTCTCTTAGTCTAAGTTTCCCCATACATAGAATGAGTTTAATAGGCTATGCAGATTAAAAATGAAATAATAGGGGCACCTGGGTGGCTCAGTCACTGAAGCATCTGTCTTGGGCTCAGGTCATGATCTCAGGGTCCTGGGATTGAGCTCCAGGTCAGGTTTGCTGCTCAGCGGGGAGTCTGCTTGTCCCTCTTCCCCTGCCCCTCCATCCACTCCTGTGTTCTCTTTACCCCCCCAATAAAGTCTTTTAAAAAATGAAATAATACATTTAAAATTCAATATTTTGGGGGTGCCTGAGTGGCTCAGTCAATTGGGCATCTGCCTTTGGCTTGGGTCGTGATCCCGGGGTCCTGGGATCAAGTCCTGAGTTGGGCTCCCTGCTCAGCAGGGAGACTGCTTCTCCCTCTCCTTCTACCCCGCCCTCCAGCTCTCTCTTGCTCTCTCTCTACCTCAAATAAATAGGTAAAATCTTTAAAAATAAATAAATAAAATAAAATAAACTTCAAAGTTTTGGGGCGCTTGGGTGGCTCAGTTGTTTAAGCGTCTGACTTTGGCTCAGGTCATGATCTCAGAGTCCTGGGATCAAGCCCCACATCGGGCTCCCTGCTCAATGGGGAGCCTGCTTCTCCCTCTCCCATCCCCTGCTTGTGCTCTCCCTCTTGCGATCTCTCTCTCTCTCTCAAATAAATAAATAAAATCTTTTTAAAAAATTAAATAAAAAATTTTTTAAATTTCACGAAAGTGGTGCCTGGGTGGCTCAGTCGTTAAGCGTCTGCCTTCGGCTCAGGTCATGATCCCAGGGTCCTGGAATCGAGTCCTGCATCGGGATTCCTGCTCCGTGGGAAGCCTGCTTCTCCCTCTCCCACTCCCCCTGCTTGTGTTCCCTCTCCCAATGTGTCTCTCTCTGTCAAATAAATAAATAAAATCTTTAAAAAAATTTTTTTCAGGAAAAATAATGGAAATCATTCTGAAAGATAGTCACCAGATAGAAGATACATATCATTATGAACATAAAAACTAAAGAAAAAAAGGTTATCCTGCACAATAGGAATAACCATTCAAGAAATCAAAAAATTGTAATAAAAAAAAGATCTGAGGGACACCTGGCTGGCTCAGTCAGTACAACATGCGACTCTTGATCTTAGGGTTGTAAAATCAAGCCCCGTGCTGGGTATAGAGATTACTTTAAAAAATTAAAAAAAAAAAAAAGATCTGAGTCATGATGGCAACAGAGCCCCTAAATTGCCTTAAGAATAAACTTAACAAGAAATAGAAAACATTAGTGAAGGAAGTGAAAGAAGGTTTAAATGGAGAGACATACCATATTCCTAAATTGAAATACAGTCATCCCATGAAATCAGCCTATGAATTCAGTGTCAATCCTCATTATTTCTCATAGAGATTCTTTATGTAAATTGACAGGCTGATTCTTAAATTCATTTGGTAGAATAAATGACAAGGAATAGAAAAAAACAATTTTAAGGAAGGAAGATTAGTAAGTAAAATCTTGCCCTATTAGATTCCGAAGCATAGCCTGGTGCCATAGTTATTAAAACCATTAAGATATTGGTATTTGATATAACAAAATACAGCCCCGAAAGAGAACAGCATCCGGAAAGAGGGAGACTTTCAAATGAATAAAGAAAGAGTGGGCGATGTCTCCCTATTTCATCATATTGAAGGAAAAATAGTAATCTCTTTCTCACACTGTTCCCCAAAATAAATTCCAGATGAATTAACCTTGAGAAAGTTAAAATCTAAAAAAAAAAAGCAGGAAATATAAATTACCCATAAGAAAAAGTTTTTTTAAAATGACCTGAAATAACATATTTAAGCCTATCAGATTGGCAAAGATCCAAATATTTGCTAAGACACTCTGTTGTGACATGAGAAACAGACACAGAAACTCATATTTTGTGGTTAAAAGTATAAATTGAGGGGTGCCTCACTGGCTCAGTTGGTAGAGGTTGCGAATCTTGATCTCAGTGTTGTGAGTTCGAGCCCCACGTTGGGTGTAGAGATTACTTAAAAATAAAATCTTTAAAAAAAAAGAGTATAGGGGTGCCTGGGTGGCTCAGTCAGTTAAGTGTCTACCTTCAGCTCAGGTCATGATCCCAGGGTCCTGGGATTGAGTCCCACATTGGGCTCTCTGCTCAGCGGGGAGCCTGCTTCTCCCTCTCCCTCTGCTGCTCCCCCTGCTTGTGCTCTCTCTCTCTGTCAAATAAATAAATCAATCTTTAAAAAAACAAAAAACAAAAAAAGAGTATAAATTGATACAACCTCTATAGAGGCAATTTGGTGGCACCTATAGAAATTACAAACGCATATTTAGCCTAAAAATACACATGTACACATGTGAAATGACATACACTACAGCAGCATGGTTCGTAATAACTGCAAAAGATTAGAAAACACATAAATGGCCATTGGTAGGTAACTGGTAATATAAATACTAGTACATCCATACCATAGAACTAGCAAATAAACTGAAAAAACTCAAAATACCAATATAGAAATGTCTCCAAGATACATATTCAATTACTTTTTTGGCTAATTTAAACAAAATAAAACTAGACTTCACTTTCTTTCTTTCTTTTTTTTCTTTAAGTTTTTATTTATTTATGAGAGAAAGAGCTGGGGAAGGAGCAAGAGGGAGGGGGCAAACAGACTCCGTGCTGAGCATGGAGTCCAACGTGGGGCTCAATCTCAGGACCCTGAGATCCTGACCTGAGCCAAAACCAAAAGTTGGACCCCCAGCCAAATGAGCCACCCAGGCGCCCTTAGACTTCACTTCCTAGAGCAGTTTTAGTTTCAGAGAAAAATTGAGAGGAAAATACAGAGCATTCCCATATACTCCCTACCCCAACACATGCACAGCCTCCCCCAGTATCCGGCACTAAGGTGATACATTTGTTAACAATCGATGAACCTATATTGATACATTATCACCCAAAGTCCATAGTTTACATTAGGCTTCACTCTTGGTGTTGTACATTCTATGGATTTGGACAAATATACAATGACATGCATCTACCTTATGGTATACAGAATAGTTTCACTGCCCTAAAATTCTCTGTGCTCTGCCTGTTTATCCCTCCCTCCCTTCTCTAACCCCTGGGAACCACTGATCTTTTTACAGTATCTATAGTTTTGCCTTTTCCAGAATGTCCTATAGTTGGAATCATGTAGTATGTAGCCTTTTCAGATTGGCTTCTTTTACTTAGTAGTAGGCACTTCATTTTCCTCCATGGCTTTTCATGACTTGATAGCTCATTTCTTTTTTTTTTTTTTTTTAGATTTTTATTTATTTATTTATTTATTTTTGACAGAGAGACATAGCGAGAGCAGGAACACAAGCAGGGGGAGTGGGAGAGGGAGAAGCAGGCCTCCCGCAGAGCAGGGAGCCCGATGCGGGACTCGATCCCAGGACCCTGGGATCATGACCTGAGCCGAAGGCAGACACTTAACGACCGAGCCACCCAGGTGCCCCAGCTCATTTCTTTTTAGTGCTAAATAATATGCCATTGTTTAGCATAATCTACCCATCCACCTACTGGATATCTTGGTCCTTTCCAAACTTGGGCAATTATGAATAAAATTGCTATAAACATGCGGATACAGGTTTTTGTGTAGACATAAATTTTTAACACATTTGGGTTCATTTCAAGGAGCATGTTTGCTGGATTATATGGTAAGAGTAGGTTTGGTTTTGTAAGAAACTGCCGAACTGTCTTCCAAAGTAGTTGTACTATTTTGCATTCCCACAAACAGTAAATGAGAGTTTCCACCTTCCCCATCTTTGCCAGGATTTGGTATTGTCGGTGTTTTGTATTTTGGTCATGGTAATAGGTGTTTAATGGTATCTCATTGTTGTTTTAATTTGCAATTCCATAATGACATGTGATGTTGAGCATCTTTGCCTGTGCTTGCCTGCCCTCTGTATATTTTTTCTGGTGAGGTGCCTGTTCAAGTCCTTTGTGCATTTTAAAATCTGGTTGTTTCTTTTCTTTTCCTTTCCTTTCCTTTCTTTCTCTTTTTCTCTCTCTTTCTTTCTTTCTTTTTCTTTCAAGGAGGGGGGCAGGTTGTTTGTTTTCGTATTGTGAGGCTTTTTTTTCCCCCAACACCAAATATATGGTGTCTTTTCCAACACCAGTCAATTCTCCAATTCTCTAATTCTCCGTGACCAACTGGGTGTCCAACAACTTGATTAAATTCCGGCACTATCTACTTAGAGTCAGTATCAGATGCCACAGATAAAAAGGCTCACACTCAAAAGTCTGCCCCCACTTCAGATGCCAACTGCAAATGAGGTGCCCAGGCTATCCACACTTTTTGCCTAACCAACTACAAACTCAGGGGTTCCCATGAACCCCTTTTGCATTTAGTAATTTGCTAGAATAGCTTACAAAATCCAGGAAAACACCTTTATTATGTTCACCCATTTATTATAAAGGCTACAACTCAGGAAGAGCCAAATGGAGAGATGCATAGGCAATGTATAGGGATGGAGGGATGTGCAGCTTCCAATCCCACTTGGGACACACACCCTCCTAGCACTTTAATGTGTTTACCAACTCAGAAACCCTTCCAATCTCTTTGTCAAGGGTTGTTATAGAGCTCAATCTCTAGCCTCCCTTTCCTCCCCCAGATTGTGGGTGGAGCTCAGTGTTCCAACCCTTTAATCACCGGGTCAGGCTCTCTTAGGACCCCTACTCTGAGTCACCTCATTAGTATAAACTCAGAACTGGTGCAAAGGGGCCAGTTATGAATAACAAGATACTCTTGTCACTTAGGAAATTCCAAGAGTTTTAGGAGCTCCGTCAGGAATTGGCGACAAAGACCAAATATATTTTTATTATACCCACTTGTCAAGTTTTAAGAATTCTTTGTATATTTTGGATAACAGTTCTTTATCAGATATGTCTTTGCAAATATTTTCTTTAGTCAGTGGCTTGTCTTTTTATCCTTTTGGCAGCGTCTTTCATAAGAACAGAGTTTTTAATTTTGATGAAATCTAGCTTATCAATGATTTCTTTCATGGATCACCTTTGGTGTTGTATCTAAAAGGTCATCATCAAACCCAAGATCATCTAGGTTTTCTCCTATGTCCTTGTCTAAGAGTGTGATACTTTTGCATTTTACAATTAGGTCTATGATCCATTTTGAGTTAATTTTTGTGAAAGATGTAAGGTCTGTATCCAAATTAATTTTTTTGGATGTGGATGTCCAGTTGTAGATTTTGCTCCTTTGTCAAATATATTTTGAGGGTTAAGAAAAGAATACAGATTAATATTTGGCTATGTTATCCTTTGTATAAAAATAAAGATTGGGGTTTAGGGAAAATATATATGCAGTTACTTAAATGTCCATAAAATGTCTCAGAAAGCGTTATATTCCTCACTGCAACAAAAACAAAGCCAAAACAAGCTTATAATATTCATTTTGAAAAGGAAAATTGGGCAGCTAGGAGGTAGAGTTGGAAAGACTTTTCCTTTTGGAGGGACTGAGGTCAGGCTGCCCCAAGGTGGACCACTTCGTCATGAAGATTATTCTGAGCTGAAGGCAATCAAGACCCTGTGGGCTCAAAAGAAAAATCCCCCCCACCCTAACTACATAGAAGAATCTAAATTGGGGGTCTTTCCCAGAATTAAGGTTATTAGCAAAGAAAAATTTTTCTGAGTGACCCATCTCTATGGCAGGGCAAACATCTAATTACCAAACATCAGTTCTTCTTATTGCCCTGTGAATTGTGTTCCTTCCCTTGGAAGTCCCAGACCCCTACCCACTTCTCCTTAGTTCAGATGACATATATACCCCATTTGCCTGACTTTTTTTTTAAAGATTTTATTTAATTAATTTATTTATTTATTTATTTATTTGACAGAGAGCGAGCACAAGCAGGGGGAGCAGCAGGAAGAGGGAGAGGGAGAAGCAGGCTCCCCACCGAGCAGAGAGCTCAACGTGGGGCTTGATCTCAGGACCCTGGGATCATGACCTGATCAGATGCTTAACCAACTGAGCCACCCAGGAGCCCCTGCCTGACTGCTTTTGGATTTCAGTATCTGTGTGGATTCCCCATGCGTATGCTATTAACTTTTATTTTCTTCTGTTAATCTGCATCATGTCAATTTGATTCTTCATTCAGTTAGAAGGACCTTGAAGGGGACAGGATATTCTTGCTCCCCAACACTGTAAACCCTTTCTCAGTTTGGATTAATGTGAATGAATACATACTGTCAAATGACAAAAACAATTTAGTAGGGGAGCCTGGGTTGCACAGTCGGTTAAGCGTCCAACTTTTGATTTCGGCTCTGGTCTTGATCTAGTCCTGCATCAGTCTCCATGCTCAGCATGGAGTCTGCTTGGGATTCTCTCTCCCTCTCCCTCTGCCCCCTACCCCCAACGGTCTCTCTCTCTCTCTAAAATAAATAAATAAATCTTTTAAAAAAACCAATTTAGTAACAAATCTGATGTGCTTTATTCAAGGGAAAATAATCTATGGATTAGAGGAATACATATAGTGTCTCACAAGCAGTTGAGCATTCTTCCTGAGGTATGCTGGGCAAGAGGGAGTTTTATAAAGCGTCAGAAGAGGCAACCCAGAAATGGGGTATGATTGGCTAGGAGGTCCAGGATTGCCTTATAAGGTTAGCAGGTCCTATTTTCTAGAGTAAGGTAAGCTAGCAAAAGCTCAGTTAGCAGTTTGTGAGCAGTGTGGGGCACCTGGGTGGTTCAGTCGTTAAGCGTCTGCCTTCAGCTCAGGTCATGATCCCAGGGTCCTGGGATCGAGCCCCACATCGGGCTCCCTGCTCAGGGGAAGCCTGCTTCTCCCTCTCACACTCCCCCTGCTTATGTTCTCTCTCTCACTGTCTCTCTGTCAATTAAATAAATGAAATCTAAAAAAAAAAAATTGTGAGCAGTATATGTTAGGACTCTTTGACATGTGTTTCCTGTAAGTGCAAGCTGACTTACTTTTAGATTTGTGACATGGTCTGGGCCACGGGCACAGCTTCCATTTTGTGGATCCCAATATGTGAATTAGCTTTATCAATACAAAGAATAAATACAAAAAAATGCAAAAGTAAAGGTTTTTTTGTGTGTGTTTCTCTGCTAGAAGATATATCTTATGCGTATATAAGCAAATATGTATATATCTTTTTTTTTTGCCTGGAGTAGAGTTTGGCATAAGATACGGGGAAATTAGGCCAGTGAAGAAAGACACCCCAAAACAAATCCAACCTGACTACAAAAGCCAGCAATCTTCAACTACTGATTTTTAATTAGCTTGCTTAATTTTGCAACACCAAAGCAAAAAAACAATTTTTTCCTGCATCATTTAATCTACCTGCATTGGTATTTCTCTGGCAGGTGGCTACAAAATCACATTAGTTCAATTACAGAACTTTGCATTATATTAGGCACACTATTTCCCATGGGTCCTAATTAAATAAGATGGAGTCAACTTCCTGCCTACAGCTTTTGTGCTAAAAAAAGAAAAAAAAATGCCCAATGCATTATTCTACATATCCTTAGAAAAACAAAAGAAAAAGAGAATAAACATCTTCTTTCAAAGGGTTAAAATTCAGAATTTTTTTTTTTTAAACCCACTGGAAAATGGCTTCCACATTCCAAAGGATGAGGAAGGAAAACTATGAAATCATTTTGAATGGATTTGTTCAGCAGGGGAAGAGCTTGCTCATTTTCCACGTGGGCTGCCAAGTTCACCAGCCGTGGTGGGGAAATGATTTTACTCTTACTTTCTTACTTCATGTACATTTTTAAACTGTAGTCTTATGGAAATGAAAATCCCATTTGGAGATCAGATTCTTCAGATGGATTTAATTTATATACCATTTGACCAAGTCAATCAGACCAGGCTTAGTAGACGGCTTTTTTCATTATAACGTTGTAGGCTTTGCTTCAGAATCGTTTTTCCATAAGTTACAGAAAGTCGATTTAGCAAGTACTGCATCTAATTTGGGTTTTGTAGCTAATTGTTTTGGGGCTGCATTAAAATTTTCTTCTGAGCAATAATTCATATTACCTTTTTTATTTTATTTTATTTTATTTTTTTTTTTTAAAGATTTTATTTATTTATTTGACAGAGAGAGACATAGCGAAAGCAGGAACACAAAGCAGGGGGAGTGGGAGAGGGAGAAGCAGGCTTCCCGATGCAGGGCTCGATCCCAGGACCCTGGGATCATGACCTGAGCGGAAGGCAGACGCTTAATGACTGAGCCACCCAGGCGCCCACCTTTTTTATTTTAAAGCAAACTTTCTGAATCACTGTCTGATTTCACCTTCTAAAATCTAGAGTACCCCCTAGATTCATGGGTAGCTCAGTATGCTCCAGGGAACTGATTTCAGCCTGCATGTAGCTTGTTTGTGTCGTTCATTGTCAGATATGGGCAAGAATGGAGCCGAACAGGACAAGAAAACAGTACAAGCAGCCCCCTTCTAAGAGATCAGACTCTTTCTAAAATAGGGCCCCGCCCACCAAAATAAAATAAAAACAAAATAGGGCCCAGTGTCCTAACTTCACAGCTCAGCCTCCTTTTTTGTTGTTGTTGATCGAAAATATAAACGAATTCATTTACTCTCTCTTACAGAGCTGAAGCCTGTTGTACTTAACAGAAAATCACATACTAGCATGCGCACCCACACGGAAATGTGTGCCCTGGGATTAACCGAGGAAACTTTTGCAGCTATTCTTGCCCTTCAAGGGAAACTGGAGTAAAACACACCTCCTGCCACTTCATTATGTCAGAGGTTTGTGTCTCCCATTAGTAAATCCACAGAGAGCAGGGACTTCCTGCCAGCCAAATGGTGTAGATGGAATAGATTCAAATATTTGAGACAGAACCTGCTTTGTGTCTGGTCCTTTACAGACGGTTTCTCCAGCGGAGAGCCCCAGTTCAAATGCCTTGCTCTCTCCAAAGCCTGTTAGTGCCTCTAGGAATTGCGGCTCTCTTGTTTCTAGGCTTTATCCACCCCTTCTCCGACCAAAACCGAGTTTTGAATTCTTTGCCAGAGACCTTACAAATCCTGGCACATAGTAGGGGTTCAGTACTTATTTGCTGAATCAATAAAAATACCGTATTATCATGTATGGAACCTGTTGGCCAGACTGCTGGTAGCGACCAGAACTGTTTCTGCCCAAGTGGACCTTGAGAGCTACAAATTCTGGGGCTGGAAGCATTTGAAAGAGGTCTCATTGCTGAGAGCTTGAAGAAAACTGTCAGTGATATGCTAAACTATGTAGATAGCCGCATTTCAGGCTGTGTAGGGGAGGCTTACTGTGCTTTACAAGTGCTAAGACGCAGAGTTTGTTTTGGGTAAACTAACTTTTGTTACTTAAACAAGAGTTAACTCCCATATCAATGGCAGAGAAGAAGTTGATGATGGCAGCGAGGAGTAGGTTCCTGAAAGCTCTTCAGGGAGGTTAGGTGTGAAACACACACCCATTTTGCTGACTGATAAACTAAAGAACTGGCAAAGCTGTTGGCAAACTATTAAAAGTCTGCGTGTGGGAGCTTATAATGTCAGATTTGGTACTGGATATTCTGAAAGTATTCAAGTCTGCTAAGCAGACAAACCTACCTATTCTCGTATTTCGTAAAACAGAGGAAATCGTCTTATGACCTCGTGTTCATCATTAGTTCAAGTGTTGTAAGAACTACACAGCTTATCTGAGAACACAGTATTAGGGATTGGCCAAAGGAGTGGATATAGCTCACCAACTCGGCATGGAAACCCCCTGGGCAGGCAGTGTGCATGACCTGATAGCCACATGGACTAGAGAAGAAAGATGACCATGTAAAGAGAGAATTTCCTCTTGTGCCTGCATTTCTTCACTTTTGCAAAGCCAGAGAAGCCCCCGGGCCCTGGTGAGGGGCTTTGTGTATCTCTAAATGGGGATTTTACAAATTTCAACCTCATGGGGTTGGGAGGATTAAATCCACGTAAAGTTCTTAGAACAGTGCCTGGCAGAAGTGAAGACTTAATAAATATTATTATTGGGGTGCCTGGGTGGCTCAGTCTGTTAAGCGTCTGCCTTCGGCTCAGGTCATGATCCCAGGGTCCTAGGATCAAGCCCCGCGTCCGGCTCCCTGCTCAGGGGTGAGCCTGCTTCTCCCTCTCCCACTCCCCCTGCTTCTCCCTCTCCCCCCTGTTTGTGCTCTCTCTTCATATCTCTCTCTCTCAAATAAATAAATAAATAAAATCTTTTAAAAAATAAATAAATAAATAAATAAATAAATATTATTATTATTACTATGATCATCTCAAATGTTACTCTCCGGGTCCTGTAAGTGGGGGCGTGGCATATGAGAATACCGCCTCCTTCCATTTTTCTGTCCTAGGCACCTCTCCTCACCCTAGTCCTGGCCTTGTCAGTAAACACTGAAGAGTTCAGGGGACCTGGATGGGTACAAAAGAGTAGAGAAGTGGTTTGAGGCCCAATCCTAGAGTGTTTTTAGAGTCATTTCTGAGACCTTGCATGTTATACTGTGGGTAAGCTTCTCAAAGTATGGTGTTGGAATCATCTGTGTTTTTATTTCATCTTTTAAAAAACATTTTATTTATTTATTTGAGAGAGAGAGAGAGGGAGCATGAGAGGGGGGAGGGATCAGAGGGAGAAGCAGACTCCCCACTGAGCAGGGAGCCTGATGCAGGACTCGATCCCAGGACCCTGAGATCAGGACCTGAGCTGAAAGCAGCTGCTTAACCAACTGAGCCACCCAGGTATCCCCATCTGTGCTTTTAACTTCAGAATTCCCGAACTGATTAGAAAGAAAGTTCTTCTCTATAGAGAATACTTGTTAGTCTGGCTGAGTTCTTTGGACACCTTCTTCCTCTTCGAGGAAGAAAAATGTGAGGGAGCTCCTGGCTGGCTCAGTCAGTGGAGCCTGCATCTCTTGATCTTGGGGTCAGGTTACTTAAAAAAAAAAAAAAAAAAAAATATATATATATATATATATATATATATACACATATGAAATAGATAAGATAATGTTGGTGAAAATATCTAGGAAAGTCATTGTGAGGTCTGTTGTTATCTTCAAAATATTGTAGCATATACATTGTGTTGCTATGGATGTGCCATTTGGTTTAAACCATAACCCGGAGGCAGCCAGCGCTCTAATCCAGAAGTTACAAGTCATTAACAACCAAATACAAGGCAAGATTCTCTTTGGATCTGGTATTTAAAAATCAACTGTAAAAGACACTTTGGGGACAAATGTGGAAATCTGAGTACAGACTGAGCATTAGAGGATATTACAGGATTACTGTTAATTCTATTAAGTGTGATCATGGGGAAATGTATTTAGGTTGTTAGAAGTGCATAGTAAAGTAATTAAGGGTGAAATGTCATGATGTATATAATTAACTCTATAATACTTGAGCAAATATGAGGAAATTATAAGAATTATTAAATCTAGGTGATGAGTGTTTGGGTGTTCATTATACTATTCTCTCTACTTTTCATATGTACAAAAATGTTAATATTGAAAAGCTAAAGGGGAAAAAAAGGAATTCACAGTGCAGGGTGGTGGTTTCCTAACATTCAGAGGTAGCTTTTACAAATGCTTCTGTTATCAGTATCTTGATCAACAATGATTCTTTGCAATTTGCCTACTAAATGTGAGAAATGGATTTTACCAGTAAAAACAGTAGCTTGTTGACCAACATGATGAATGTTGGAAATGAGGGGGTTTTTTAGGGCAAAATGAAAAGATATTCAAGATATATGATTATCTAAAAATATTGCAGAGATTCTCCCTGCCCTGGCATAAGTAGGGTGTTCAAATCCCAAGAGACTTGTAGCCTGTATCCTTTTTTTTTTTTAAAGATTTTATTTATTTATTTGAGAGAGAGAGAATGAGAGAGAGCAAGCACATGAGAGGGGGGAGGGTCAGAGGGAGAAGCAGACTCCCTGCCGAGCAGGGAGCCCGATGCGGGACTCGATTCCGGGACTCCAGGATCATGACCTGAGCCGAAGGCAGTCGCTTAACCAACTGAGCCACCCAGGCGTCCGTAGCCTGTATCCTTAGCAATGATGCCCTAGGCTAAATCCTTTAAGGGGTCGGTCTCTGGTCAAAACACTGGAGCATTCTGGGTGCCTGACCCAATTTTCCCTCTGGAATCTTGGCTTTTACTTGAGAAGAAATTTTTTTGGTACTTGTATCTACCAAAAAGAACCTAAAAGTTGTGCCTACCCAAATTGACTCAGATTAATTTGCAAGAACAGGACTTGCGCATAATAGGTTTTCAATATTTTCTCATTGCTTCAGTTTCCTAGTTTTCAACTTTCTGCTATTTTTTTTTTAATTCCTTTAAGTAAACTCCATGTCCAATACAGGGCTCGAACCCATGACCCCAAGATCAAGAGTCACATGTTCCACCAACTGAACCAGCCAGGCACCTCGACATTTTCATTATTTATTTATTTATTTATTTATTTTAAGATTTTATTTATTTATTTGAGAGAGAGAGTGAGAGAGAGAAGCAGACTCCCCGTTGAGCAGGGAGCCTGATGAGGGGCTTGATCCCAGGACCCTGGGATCATGACCTGAGCCGAAGGCAGATGCTTAACTGACTGAGCCACCCAGGCGCCCCTATTTATTTTTTTTATTCTATCTTTTTTTTTTAAGATTTTACTTTTAAATAATCTCTACACCTAATGTTGGGGTTCGAATTTACAACCCCGAGATCAAGAGTCACAGGCTCCACCAACTGAGCCAGCTAGGTGCCCCTACTTTTCACTATTTTAAATAATCTGAGAAATATGCTGTCTCCTTAGCTATATTTTCAAAATAACACCCCACTAGTCTCTTTCACTTACAGTATACTCCAGCTACAATTATTATTCAGCTATTAGCCAGATCTTCTAAATATACCCCCGTGCAACTTTACTTTCTTTGAAAAGAAGTTTTGGACATAGTGGAAACACCAGTGAAACCCGTGATGTCCTTGATCACCTATATTCCTCAGAGGTCGATGTCAAGGATGAATGCATGTTTCACTTCCCTTGTCATTACAAGTGTGCAGGAAAATCACACGGTGGTTTCCTTTACTCTCACACTCACCATACTTCTGACACCAGATGGGTGAAACAGTTCTCAGACACCAGCTGGGTGTCCCACAATTTGATTCAGGTCTGACACTATCTACCTGGAGTTAGCCTCAGATCCCTCAAGTTAAGGCTCAGTCTTCTAAGACTGTCCCTACCTCAGATGCCAATTACAAGTTCCAGGTTGTCACCTGTACTTCTGATCTACTGACTCTACATTGGTGTTCTCATGACCCCCTCTCAGGTTCAGTAATTTCCTAGAACAGCTAAGAGAAATAAACTTACATTTACCAGTTTATTATATAATGAAGGATACAATAAAAGGTACTGATGAGGGGCACCTGGCTGGCTCCATCGTGGGAGCGGGCAGTTCTTGATCTTGGGGTTGTGAGTTCAAGCCCCACATTTTGTGTAGAGATTATTTAAAAATAAAATCTTTTTTTTTTTTAAAGATTTTATTTATTTATTTGACAGAGAGAGACACAGCGAGAGAGGGAACACAAGCAGGGGGAGGGGGAGAGGGAGAAGCAGGCTTCCCGCGGAGCAGGGAGCCCGATGCGGGGCTCGATCCCAGGACCCTGAGATCATGACCTGAGCCGAAGGCAGACGCTTAATGACTGAGCCACCCAGGCGCCCCTAAAAATAAAATCTTAAAAAAAAAAAAAGATACTGAAAAACATCCAGATGTAGAGATACTTAAGGCAGAGTCCAGAAGGGTCCCAAATGCTGGAGCTTCTGTTCCTGCGGAGTTGGGGTGCACCATCCTCCCGGCACATGGGATGTATTCACCATCCTGTAGTTCAGGGATTTTTATGGAGGCTTTATCACATAGGCATGATAAATAATTAACTCAATATCTACTCCTTCTCTCCTCCCCAGAGGATGCGGGGTGGGGCTGGACGTTCTAAGCTTCTAATCATGGCTTGGTCTTTGGGTGACCAGGTCCCATCCTGAATTTATGGGAGCCCACCAAGCATTGCCTCATTAGAACAAAAAGTGCTTCTATCACCCAGGAAGTTCCAAGTGATTTAGGAACTCTGGCTCAGGAATTGGGGTCAAAGACCAAGTTTTAGAACAAAAGATGTTTCTAGCACCTTTCTTTCTTTCTTTTTTTTTTTTTTTTTTTTAAGATTTTATTTCTTGGGAAGCCTGGGTGGCTCAGTTGGTTAAGCATCTGCCTTCGGCTCAGGTCATGATCCCAGGGTCCTGGGATCGAGTCCCACATTGGGCTCCTGCTCAGAACCTGCTTCTCCTTCTGTCTGCTTCTCCCCCCGCTTGTGCTCTTTCTCTCTTTCTCTGACAAAT
This sequence comes from Neomonachus schauinslandi, assembly GCF_002201575.2. Taxonomy (NCBI): domain Eukaryota; kingdom Metazoa; phylum Chordata; class Mammalia; order Carnivora; family Phocidae; genus Neomonachus; species Neomonachus schauinslandi. The sequence goes on along the minus strand of NC_058407.1, from coordinate 85,906,915 downwards.
AAATAGATAAAATCTTTTTTTTTTTAAGATTTTATCTATTTATTTGAGAGAGAGCGCGCAAGCAGGAGGAGGAACAGAGGGAGAAGCAGACTCCCCGCTGTGCAGGGAGCTGCACTCAGGGCTGGATCCTGGGACTCCATCATGACCAGAGCCAAAGGCAGACGTTCAACTGACTGAGCCACCCAAGTGCTCCTTAGCACCTTTATTTCTTAGGAAATTACAAAGGTTTTAGGACCTCTTGGCCTGGAGTCAGGAATGAAGGCCAAAACATATATTTCTTATTATATCACAATAAGATATGGAAAATGTCATTACTATAAAGTAGCAGTTATTAAAAAAATAAAGAAATAAAATAAAGTAGCAGTTATTAACACTACCAGATCATCTGTGGAACTATATATATATATATATGTATGTATATATATATATATATATATATAAATGGACCAAAACAGATAGCATTTCAAGTATATTTTTTTTAATTTTATTTATTTATTTGACAGCGAGAGAGGGAAGACAAGAGACAAGCAGGGGGAGTGGGAGAGGGAAAAGCAGGCTTCCCGCTGAGCAGAAAGCCCAATGTGGGACTTGATCCCAGGACCCTGGGATCATGACCTGAGCCAATGGCAGATGCTTAACGACTGAGCCACCCAGGCCCCCCTGATATCTCCTTTGATATAAATAATATTCTCTACTACAAATGACTTAATAAAGTCCTGTGGGTTGTTTGTTTGTTTGTTTGTTTTCCAAGTAATCTGTATACCCAACATGGGGCTCGAATTCACAGCCTCTAGATCAAGAGTTGCATGCTCTACCAATTGAACCAGACAGGCGCCCTCATAAAGTCCTCTTTTTACTTCCTTTTTTACCCAACTTAAATTTTCTTGTTCATGCTCCTGCTTATATCTTTAAGTCTTTTGTTTCTTTGCCCTTTTGATTTACTCTCCTGGCAAAACCCTGGTGCCAGAACAATCCAATACACTTGTCATAAACTCCTAAGAACTTCTTCAAGCATCTCCATCACCCCACTGAACAAAAATGTAAAGGCCCTCTAGCCTTACCAATCCAAATCAATTTTGGCATGAATCTCAGGCCCAAAATAGGACAGTTATAATCTCTTCCTCAAGGTATTTGGAGTCAAAATTCAAAGAGGCTTGTCAGTTTCTTCATGGCTAAAGAATTGAGCAAGAGTGTTATTGAACATACTCAATGGTTGGAATAGTATGCCCATACTATTCCCACACTGGCCATTCAGAATGATGGTTTACAATCGTGATTGTAAACCAGGTTACACTACAATGGTCTGGAAGCCCCTGATATGCTGTTTGTTGTCCCTGTAGTTGCTGGATCATGAGGAGAACCCAGAGGTCCTAAGGGAGATGGTGTCTTTCAGTATTTTAAAACCTGTATATGAAACTTGAGAGCTCTGTACAACCATGCTTCTTGCCATGTTGTTTTATTACTTCTGTTATAGTTTACTTTAAAACACTTCCTTATAAACAGTGTAATGTACTTGTGTGTAAATCAGCTTTCATCTACACCCTGGGGAAGGTTGGGTATCATTAGAGTTACCCTATTAGGAATCCACACTCCAGGGGAAGTTAGTTATAATCTGAAGTGCCCTAATCAGGGATCCATAATCCCCAGGTGGCTACTTAAGCATTTCAAGGATCTTTATTGAAATTTATATCAGAAGTTTCATTAATTAGCTTAAGGGACGTTAGAAATACATTTTCATTGGTGAAATAAATGATGTCCCAGATATATGGCTGGCTAGAAAGATGTCACAGCCCTGTCACTCATGTGAATGAGATGCAAGAAGATACTTGCCTCAAAACAAAACAAAACCAACCAACAAACAAAAAACCAAGAACACGCCTGACCAGAGTATAAGTTTCACAAGAGCAGGGATTTTTATTGGCTTTATTCATAGCTATATACCCAATGCTAAGAACAGTGCCTGACACATAGTAGACAATCTATTCAATACATGGTGAGTAAGTTGGTAGGAAGCCCAGCAATCTACCACCTTCTTGGTCTAAGTTCTATTTGATTCTGTGTTATCCACCTCTCCCCAATGCCTTCTAGTCCATTTTTGGGAATGACAGACTTGACAGACAGACCTGAATAGAAGGCTGGCTGATTCTCTGTTGGATATTGCTGTACCTACCTCAGAGTGAGTCTCTCATACAAGACTCATGTGGGCATACCTGAGGACAAAGTGTGACGATGTACCGAAACTTATATGAACATGTTATATGACTTTTTTGCCCACTTGGCCAATAAAAGTTTATACATTGGAAGAATTACGATGAAGTCTTGCTTTCCTTGTAATCTACCCCCTGCTATCAGTGCTGGGAGGAAGGCATGCCCAGCTTTCACTTAGTCCAATCAGTGGATGCTATTGACAGTTACTAATAGAAACTGATCATTGCTGGGGCACCTGGGTGGCTCAGTCGTTAAGAGTCTGCCTTCGGGCTCGGGTTATGATCCCAGGGTCCTGGGATCGAGCCCCGCATCGGGCTCCCTGCTCTGCGGGAAGCCTGCTTCTCCCTCTCCCACTCCCCCTGCTTGCGTTTACTCTCTCGCTGTGTCTCTCTCTGTCAAATAAATAGGTGAAATCTTTAAAAAAAAAAGAAACTGATCATTGCTAAAAAGTCAAATGGACTGAAGACAATTTGCAATACACGGGGAAAACTGAGGTAGAAGCACATAAAATTTTATATATTGGTGCCAATATAAATCAGTGATCTTCTTCCTCAAGAGAGAATCAGTGCTGTCCAACAACATGGAGGATGAATACAGGAGCCTCTTGTCTGAGATCAGAATCAGCAGGACAGACGTTATTTGCCAGGAAGACTTCCTAGAACAAGAAAGAATGGGCCAAGGAGGGAGACTTGGGAACCAACATTTCATAAACAGGACGATCAAGAAGAAACCGTGAAAGATACCAGCAATCTAGAAGCTGTGGCATTGTAGAAATAAGAGAGGAGAGGAAAAGAGGATGGAGCAGAGGAGAAAATGCAGCAAAGCGCACAATGCAGAATTTGGCCTGAGACTTAATTGCATTGCAATGTGATAGCAAGTTTGTAAGCGCAGAGCTGAGGAGTATCCTCCCGATTGAGTTAATGATTTTACTGAGAGTCATCTTAAAAAATGTGGGGATGGGTCCTGGGATCAAGTCCCTCGTCGGGTTCCCTGCTCAGCAGGGTGTCTGTTTCTCCCTCTCCGTCTGCCCCTCCCCCCCATTCATGCTTGCTTTCTTTCTCTCTCTCTTTCAAAATAAATAAATAAAATCTTTTAAAAAAAATTTGGGGATGGATATCATTCTATAGTAGAAAGGCAGTATGTGGGAGGTAAGAAAGTGGAACAAACAAGTATAGTTCATATTTTAAGAAGTTTGGATGAAAAAGAAAGGAATACTTATTTGTAAGGATGGAAAAACTTGATCATGGGGGCGCCTGGGTGGCTCAGTCGGCTGAGCCTCCGACTCTTGGTTTCAGCTCAGGTTGTGATCTCAAAATTTATGAGATCGAGCCCTGCATTGGGCTCCACGCTTAAGATTCTCTCTCCCTCTCCCTCTCCCCCTTCTCCTCCCACTAGGGCACGTGCGCACTCTCTCTCTCTCTTTCTAAATAAATAAAGAAATAAAATAAAGGACTTGATCATGTTCATAAACTGAAAAGGAGCCAGAGTAGAGGGTGGGATTGAAGACACAGAAGAAGAAATGGAAGCTGATGGGTCAAGATGTAAAGTTTTCTTAATTGGAGTAAAGTTCATGTTGTCATTAAAAAGAGAGACCCAAAAATACAGTAGCTTGAATAAAATAGTTTATTTCTCTGCCATGTAACAGCCTGGTCAGTGTAAACTGGCCTCTAGCTCTACATGGCGCAGTCACTCAGGGACCCATATTCCTTCCATATTATTTCTTCCATCACTGCATGTTGAAGGTGGGTTAATGGTACAGCTCTTTTCCAGCACATGGGGAAGGAAGTCAAGAACAAATTACATGGAGGTTGTACATATTATCTCTATTCACATTCTCTTGGTAAGAATTCAGTCATGGAACTAACATTAACTGTTAATATTTCCATAATTCAGTTTAAAATACCGTATTTCGGTTGGTTTGTGTGATATTATGCCAACAGCGTAAGTTTTAATTCTATAGAGTTAACTAGTATACTAACGAAAAAAAAAATCCCAGGTCAGTGGTCTTTAGCTAGCATTCTATCAGAAAGTGGCATACCCCGGAGGTTGCTGCTAACACATTTTTTACAATCAAGATCTCCACAAAGCCTCACTAAATGGCATAATGAATGTTATAAAAGGGTTTTGTATTGGGGAAGCTAGTGATTTGTTACACAGCAGGATGAATGTTAGAAACAGTGACATTAAATTTACTCAAGGTATAAAGCTTGTCTACAATAGTTAGGAGACTTTCCTTATGTTTGCAGATCAGCAAGTTTTGTTTTGTTATCTGATATCTTAGAGATTTCTCATGATGCTTGTCCTAAACTGTCCTATGCTGAGCTGTTGGGATTTCTGATTCCAAAATGGTAACTGCAGGGCACAGAATCCTGCCCCTGAAATGGTTTTATATTTCTCTTGAGGGTATCTTTCATTCAACATGTCACCAGAGCACCTAAAAGGACAGAGAGAGCTGCAATTTCACCTTGCTTACACACTTGTTATATTTACAGTTGTTTGGTAGCTACTGCTCTCTACCTGAAAGAATCCAATATTTGGATGGACCAAATATTGCTTAGGTTAACTAACTGAATGTAAGGGAGCATAGGGGAGGCTGGGAAATGCCTCCAGCTAGGTAGCCAAGTGCCTAAGAAGAAGGTGAGGGCAGGGGGGAATCCCACCATGCATACATATATGGTCATTTTTTCTCTTTTTTTAGGACACCTAAGAGTTCACCACAGTAGAATGCTTAGGCTTGTTTAGAGAAGAAAAAAAAATTAGTGTAGATATAGATGATTTTATAGATAAAGGAGGAGAAAATTGAAGGCCTCACTCCTGAGGGTCTCAGATTTCTAGGAAATAAGAAACCATGTTTGTCTGTTTATTTATTTTATTATTTCTAATTCTATCTATCTATATCTATCTATCTATCTATCTCTCTATCTATTTATTTATTTATTTTTAGTGATCTCTATACCCAACTTGGGGCTCCAACTCATAATGCTGAGATCAAGAGTCCCATGCTCCACGGACCAAGCCAGCCAGGTGCCCCTATTATTTTTAATTTTTAAGAAAATTTTAATGTGGGGGGTGACTGGGTGGCTCACTCAGTTGAGCATCTCACTCTTGATTTCAGCTCAGGTCATGATCTCAAGGTTGTGAGATCGAGCCCCACCTTGGGCTCTGCAATGGGCACGGAGCCTGTTTAAGTTCTCTCTCTCTCTCTCTCTCCCTCTGCCCCTCCCCCTTCTCTAAAACGAATAAACAAAAATTTAATTGAGAGTTTATTTGAGCAAAATTGATTCCAATCAGGGAGGACCAAACTGGAAGTGGTTAGGAACACTATTTGTTCATTTATTTATTTTTTTTTTTTTAAAGATTTTATTTATTTATTTGAGAGAGAGAGTGAGAGAGAGAAAGAGCACAAGAGGGGGGAGCGGGAGAGGGAGAAGCAGACTCCCCGCCGAGCAGGGAGCCCGATGCGGGACTCGATCCCGGGACTCCAGGATCATGACCTGAGCCGAAGGCAGTCGCTCAACCAACCGAGCCACCCAGGTGCCCCTATTTGTTCATTTAACATGCATTAATTAGGATATTGATTTGGCTGGTTTACAACAGACAGACAACATAAAAGACTTCTTTCTCATTACAAAAAATCTGAGTTATTGGTCCAATGGAGTGGGCGGTATTGTAAAATGAGATCTTGATTCCTTCATCTTCATCTAGAGACACAGTTCCCTTCTCTCTGTGGCTCTGTTATCCTAGGGTGTGGTTCTGGTATGCATGCTTGCATACCATGAATCACCCCCACATTCAAGTGTCTGCCCCAGCCCAAGGACAAGACACAGGAAGAGTGAGAGGGGGGAGGGCAACCGGCTTTCCTTAGGAAGATGTGATCCTTCTGCTCATACCTCATTGGTCAGAACTTAGTAACATGGCCAAATCTAGCTGCAAGTGATACCCAAGTGGGAGTGAGGTGGGAGGAGGATTAGCAGGTTCTGCAAAATCAAAAACAAAATAAACCAACAAACCTCACTTTAAAAATTAATTTGAGGGCCACCTGGCTGGCTCAGTCAGTGAACATGCAACTCTTGATCTTGGGAGTCCTGAGTTCAAGCCCCACATTGGGAGTGGAGTTTCATTAAAAAAAAAAAATTTTTTTTGAGATAATTTACCAAGATGTATAAAGGGCTACAAAGTAGATATAAAACAAATAACAAAATAAGGGAGAATGGGAAGAACAGGGAGAAAAAGTGTATGAGTAAGGTTAGTGGTCAAAATAGATGCCATACATACATTCATCAGGAAAAGGAAGGGGTGGAACACCTTTTTTTTTGGCTTGAAGCCAAGGTAATTTATCCTAGCTGCTGAGTGCTTTTTTAAATATTTCACCCATTACGTATTTTGTTTAGTTTTTTCCCTCCCTTCTTAGAGATTTAGTACTAACTGGTATTTGCAGGCTCTAGTAACTAATCCAGCAAATTCAATTTAGTAATTAAGAGTATTTTGAACATTGACAAAAGTTATTTGGTTAGCAAGTCAGATATAAAATACCTGAAAGGGGGCGCCTGGGTGGCTCAGTCATTAGCGTCTGCCTTCGGCTCAGGTCATGATCTCAGGGTCCTGGGACCGAGCCCCACATCGGGGTCCCTGCTCAGCAGAAAGCCTGCTTCTCCCTCCCCCACTCCCCCTGCTTGTGTTCCCTCTCTCACTGTCTCTCTCTCTCTGTCAAATAAATAAATTAAATAAATAAAATAAAATGCCTGAAAGCACAAAAAATGTGGTGTTCAACTTATTTACCTTTCACATTTGCCTACCCATCACTGTTAGTTTATAGGAAAGCATTTTTACTATATTCAAAATGAGGAACTATCCAAAATACCAAACATGTATATGATCTCCTTATTGTGGGAAGTTGTCAGCCAAATGCAGTTATGTCTCAAAATGGACACATTGACAAATTTAAACTATAATCTGTATGTGTATATAACTATACACAAAACTATAGTCATTATTTGGTTGTGTTTTGGTTGGATGACAAACTGCAGGTTGGGGAAGATTTCATCTGATTTCTAGTTCTTTCCAGCTTTAGGATCCCATCATTCCTTCATTCTGTAAGATGTTCTATCTTTTCATGCATACTTTCTTTAGACCCCAAGTCCATCAGAGGATGAAGTCATCATGCGGCTACCGATCTTGCTCACTATGGTGGTCTCAACATGCGGAATGAGGAGCCTGAAATAAAGGTGGAAAGGGTGCTATAGCTGCATGTTTTAGAGACGTTGTTTGCAGAAGTCTCTCGCGTGTGGTGGAGCAGGAATCTCAGCCTGAATCTCAGCTGGGTCTGTTGCTGGGTTCAAGCGTGTCTGGGCATGTCTGGCAAACTGGTAAGGCAGGCCTGAAAGAAACTGCTGACGTGGGGGCTGACACTGCTTCCTAGAACAGAACTCATTTTAGTGGAAAAGAATTAGACAGAGAAGCTCTATAAGAAAGACTTAGTCATTGGATGGGGAGTAATAAATACAGCTTGGGGTAGTTGTTACTCAAATCTGTCGCCAATCTAGGCCCATGAAAGCATGTCTAGGTTCCTAAGAGGAACAGAGCTCTGAGTAAAACATAAAGAGCTGTTTCACTGAAAACCTTCTAAGATATTGGGCACAAGCAGTCTGCTTCGGGGTTCCCCTAAAAGAGGTCAACACAGTGGTCTCCCTTTCTTCAGGCTACACCATGGCTTTGCTGTTTGGCTTGTATCACAGATCCTGGTAAGGAGCCTGCAGCGCCTAGAAGAGCAGGGCAGGGGAGGGGGGCACTGGGAGAGAGGGGGCGTGCAAATGTACAAGAGACCTCCCACCCCAGAGGCTCCCAGAAAGCTAGAGGTGTCCTTATTCTGTTAGCAGGCTTGGTAGGTAGAAAAGCAGGGAAAATTCAAGTTATTATTACTAATCTGCCCCCATTAGTACTGTGGTCGATGAGTTTGAATACTGTTTCCAATCAAATAGTTCTTACTCAGTGATGTGTTATTAGGTAACTTTTAATTATGCATAGAATCACACACTCTCCTAGTGGGAAGGAGGGAACTCTACAACAGTGATTTTCAATCTGTAAAGGACCAGTATTTTTTTTTTTTTTAATTTCAGTGGACTGATACTTCTGCAAAATATAGGAAAGGTGAATTACAAGAATACTAGGATAAACTGATGACATCAAACATATAAGCCCCAATTGTTTATTATTAGATTCAGTAGGCATAAAATTGCTCTGTCAAGGTGTTATGAAAGTTTCCAGAAGCTAATTTCAGTACTTGTCTAGCTACAGACGGGTCACAGTTTATGGAGGTGTTTATGGATGTGCACTGGTTGGTAGACCCTGCTTCTTGCGGGTTCATGTTTTCATCCCACCTCTCATCTGATGCCACCTGAAAGAACTCCATCATCCACAAGTCCGTCCTCTATCCACACACTTCAGTGAGTGGGATAATGACATTTTGCGTCATTACCCATTGTGGTTATGGAGGAGAGTGGCCCTGTTCTAAGGAGATACATGCAGAGTAATGACATCTGCAACTGAACCAAGGCCTGGAGAGAGAAAGGGAGAGGAGATAGAGGTGGGGGTTAGAAGAAAGAGGGAGGGAGATCGGGGGAGGGGGGGAGCGAGAGAACTTGTGGCTTTGATACCTGCCACTTCCATGTGTTTTTTTTTGTTTTTTTTAAAAGATTTTATTTATTTGACAGAGAGAAACATAGCGAGAGAGGGAACACAAGCAGGGGGAGTGGGAGAGGGAGAAGCAGGCTTCCTGTGGAGCAGGGAGCCCGATGTGGGGCTCGATCCCAGGACCCTGGGATCATGACCTGAGCCAGAGGCAGACACTTAATGACTGAGCCACCCAGGCGCCCCTCACTTGCATGTGTTTAATCCCCATTCACTTTCACTCTCTTCACACTTTTCTTCCTATCTCCTATACATTAGATACCCTTAATTACCTTTTCTTTTTTTAATTTTTATTTATTTGACAGAGAGAGAGACAGCGAAAGAGGGAACACAAGCAGGGGGAGTGGGAGAGGGAGAAGCAGGCTTCCCGCAGAGCAGGGAGCCCGACGCGGGGCTCGATCCCAGGACCCTGGGATCATGACCTGAGCCGAAGGCAGACGCTTAACGACTGAGCCACCCAAGGCGCCCCCTAATAATTACCTTTAATCATATCATCACACCTTTAAAAAAAATCTCAGTATATATCTCAGTTGTCTTTCAAAGTCAAATTTTTTATTCAAGATTTTATGCAATCTGATCTTTAGGACCTTTTTAGTTTTCTAGATTGCTTACTCATGGTTGATTAACACTCTCATGAATAAAATTTTATGCCTTTCCATGTTATTACTTCTCAGTCCTCTAATTCCCCCTCACACAGAATTCTATTCTATTCACTCTTCAAGATTCAGCTCAAATTAATTAAACTTAAATGTAGTTATATATCTTATTATACAAATTTGTTCAAGTCCTACATTCTTCTTGCTTTCCTTGATTAGCTCAGCTAAATGTTAACCCTAATTTCCAGGGTTTAATACAGTGCTTGGCACATATGCTTAATATATACTTTTTAAACTCTCTGATAGTACTTACTTTGCAACACAGGATAATGCATTCCTGGTATATCTCAAAGAGTGGCTTTGAGGTTGAAATGTTTGAGGTTAGTAATTTGCATGGTATGTGTATAAAAAGGTATCTGTAAACCATAATGCCCCATACCATTATATTTTCAATTGTTGCTTTCCCTTGAGGCAACATATGGAACGTATAACAGCTGTCCAAAGGCCTACGGCAGTGGATAGAATGCTTGGGTACTCATGATCTATGAAGACTTTCCAAGATGTGTATGAGCAGGACATTCTTTTTTTTTTTATTTTTTTAAGATTTTATTTATTTATCTGACAGAGAGAGACAACACAAGCAGGGGGAGTGGGAGAGGGAGAAGCAGGCTTCCCGCCCAGCAGGGAGCCCGATGCGGGGCTCAATCCCAGGACCCCGGGATCATGACCTGAGCTGAAGGCAGACGCTTAACGATGGAGCCACCCAGGAGCCCCAGGACACTCTGTTTTAATGTAAGCAGTTCTCAAATCCTCACTTCCCTTAGGTGGCTGTTCCTAAAAGTGATCTGCCTAAAGATCCACCTCTGGGGTCAGAGTGTGAAGTTCTTTCCAGCCTTCTTTATCCCACTTGCCCCTCCCCTGCTTTACAAAAGAAAAGCATAATTCTTCCCCATCCCAAATCTTAGGGGTGGGTTGGGGGGGGAAAGCAAAAATCTCCAGGTTGGGGACGTCTGGGTGGCTCAGTCGGTTTAAGCATCTGCCTTTGGCTGGGGTCATGATCCCGGGGTCCTGGGATCAAGTCCCATGTCTGGCTCCTTGCTCAGCGGGGAGCCTGCTTCTCCCTCTGCCTGCCGGTCCCCCTGCCTGTATTCTCTTTCTGTTTCTCTCTCCCCACCCAGAGATCTTAAAAAAAAAAAAAAAAACTCCAGGATGCCAAAAAAGGAACAATTGACTAGTGAATGAGAATGGGTAACACATCCTTTAGAAGTCAGGCGGTTTTCTGTTACTTGCTTTCAGCAAAGTTGAAAGAGAACCTAATCAGAGTTGTCAGCTGATAGATCATGAAAAGTATTTTTTTGTTAGTTCTTTATGTGATTTTTTGGGGGGGGCATATAATTTGGAAGGAGTTCAAAGAATCACGTGGCATTACTAAAAACTCCATTCATTTTCATCTACTTATTTATGTGAATAAGTTTGCTCATTGCGTACATCCATGGCATTGAAAACTAGGAATAGAAGTGATACTGAACTTGTTCTCATTCTACTCAACTACCGATAAACTAGTTGGGGGTGCCTGGGTGGCTTAGTCAGTTAAGCAGCTGCCTTCAGCTCAGGTCATGATCCCAGGGTCCTGGGATCAAGTCCCGCATCGGGCTCCTTGCTCAGTGGGGACCCTGCTTCCCCCTCTCCCTCTGCTCCTCCTCCTGCTTGTGCTTGCTCTCTCCCTGGCTGTGTTAAATAAATAAAATCTTTAAAAAAAAAAAAAGCTCAAGTTAAAAAAAGGTCCAACTCTTGATCGCAGCTCAGGTTGATCTCAGCTCAGGTCTTGATCTCAGGGTCATGAATTCAAGTCCTGCCTTGGGCTCCATGCTGAGTGTGGAAACTACTTGAAAAACAAACAAGCAAAAAACTGGTTGGAACTAGCAGTTCCATCTCTGTAACATGCATTTCCAACAAAAATTTACTTTTGTGTTTAATATAAGTATTTAAAGATTTATTTATTGTTTTAGAGAGAGACAGAGAGAGGGAGAAGGGAGAGTGTGCATGCAGGGGTGGGGAGGGGAAGAGGGGGAGGGAGAGAAAGAATCTCAAGCATACTCCCTGCTGAGCACACAGCCCTACCTGGGGCTCAATCTGAGGACCCTGGGATCATGACCTGAGCAGAAAACAGGAGTCGGAGACTTAACGGACAAAGCCACCCAGGTGCCCCACTTATATAAGTATTTAAAATATGTGTTTTGATCAGTTGAAATAAGACTTCGAGTTTTCCTGTGATCACAGGAAATTAAAAAACGACCCTTAAATTTCAATTTATTTCGTTTTATTACAAGGAAATATAAGATGATCAATAAAACAGTTCAAATATAAAATCTTTTATTAGGGTAAAATTCTGGAGGGAATATGGAATGTAAATATGAGTTCCAGAAGATAAAGGAAGGATGGAAATTGACCAAGTATAAAAAAAATTGTATTTTAAAAAGTGGATGTTGGTGGGTATTAAATCCCTGCGGTAGAGTTCATTGGCTTTATTTACAAGGGTGACAATTACAAAATATTGATAACATGCTGGAGAAAAATGTAGATGTCTTTTTAAACTGTACAAGGATGTACAGAATTTAGAGGACTCATGAGCTAAAAAGTTTGAAGATCTTGAACATAAGACACGTTTGCTCTGAGACTGACTTAACCGTTTCTTGGGGTATTCAAACGAAGGTTGGATTGAAACCTGTGGCTCTGTGCTACGTGTGTGGACTTAGTACCTTGCATTGCATTATTTATTTTTATTCATTTTAATCGTCTCTCCTCGTAGATTGCAAGCTCTCAGAAGACCAGGGACTTGTTCGATTCCTGGCTCATTGCCCGTACACGGGGGACACTCCCCAAACATCCCCGGAATGAATGACTTTATCGTGAGAACTCGGAGGGCTGTTAAAATCCCCGGCTAGCACTCAGGCTTTCGTTCTGCGTGTCCCGGCGGCTGCGAGGCGGGGGAAGGCGTGGGCAGGCCCCAAGGAAACTCTGAGCACTGAGCGGGTCTGGGCGGGGGCCCGGCGGGGACACGGGTGGAGGCGCGGGCGAGGGCGCGGAATCCGCGGCCCGGGGGAGGCGCTACCTCGTGCCGCCGCGCAGGCGCGCAACCGTCTCCGCGTGAGTGCGCGCAGTCGCGCGCCTGTCCCCGCGCGGGCTCCGTAGCGCGTGTGCAGGCTGACGCAGCTCGCGGGCCCTCCTCCTGCTCTGCAGCGGCGTCGGCGGAGTTTTGGGCGTTTGGGAGGGGGCGAGGGAGCTAGAGTCAGGAGAGGGAGGCGGCGGTGGGGAGGAGGAGGAGGAGCAGGCGCCGCCATGGCCGCCGCTATCACCGACATGGCCGACCTGGAGGAGCTCTCTCGCCTGAGCCCTCTGCCCCCCGGCAGCCCTGGCCCGGCGGCGCGGGGCCGGGCTGAGCCCCCCGAGGAGGAGGAGGAAGAGGAGGAGGAGGAAGAGGAGGCCGAGGCCGAGGCGGTGGCAGCGCTGCTGCTGAACGGCGGCGGCGGTGGGGGCGGCGGCGGCGGAGTGGGGGGCGGCGAGGCGGAGACGATGTCGGAGCCGAGCCCCGAGAGCGCCAGCCAGGCCGGGGAGGACGAGGACGAAGAAGAGGACGAGGAGGAGGAGGACGAGAGCAGCAGCAGCGGCGGGGGCGAGGAGGAGAGTAGCGCCGAGAGCCTGGTGGGCAGCAGCGGCGGGAGCAGCAGCGACGAGACGCGCTCGCTGAGCCCCGGCGCCGCCAGCAGCAGCAGCGGGGATGGGGACGGCAAGGAGGGCCTGGAGGAACCCAAGGGACCGCGGGGCAGCCAGGGCGGCGGCGGGGGCGGCAGCAGTAGCAGCAGCGTCGTCTCTAGTGGCGGCGACGAGGGCTACGGGACCGGGGGAGGCGGAAGCAGCGCGACCTCCGGGGGCCGGCGAGGCAGCTTGGAGATGTCGTCGGATGGGGAACCCCTGAGCCGCATGGACTCGGAGGACAGGTCAGTGCACTGAAGCGTTTTCCCTTCCCTTCCTCATTTTACACTCGTGTGCCCCTCAGAGGGGGCCAAGGGGACTTTTTGCTGAGATCCCCCTGCTCCCCGAATCTTCGGCCCCTCCCCCAGGCTCTCAACTCGGAAATCTCTCCTGGTCGCCGCGCCCCTCTCGCTGCGGATAGCCGCTTCCAACTCTCAAACCAGTTCCCCCCCAACTCTCCTTTCCCCGCCCTCTTTCCCCTCGCTCTGCACTCTTTACGGACCTACGGACAGCTCTAACTCAGAAACAAACCTCAAAGTAGGCCCAGATCCTCTGGCGGAGCTTAAGAGGGCCTTGATGTACACACCTCGGTACACAGGGTTAGCTTCATCCAACCGTGTTCGCAAACACTTGTCAGAACTATAATTGACAAGTGTTTTCCAACATGGCTGGTCTCGCCTGGATTTAACAGAACTTCCTTGTTAGGGAGGAGACCCCCCAACTATCACTTTTCACTACTTAAGGAAAAGACTCATCTTTTATATTTAATCAGTACTTCTAAAATTCCTCCTGTGTAGTCATTAAGATACTCTCCAAAGTGATTTTAATAACTTCTATATTTTTGTGTGTGTTTGATCAAATCTGGGAGAAAGTTTAAAACAGGTATAAATTAGTGTAGAAAAGAATAATGAATTGATGTCCTTTAAAATAATTTTACGGAATCAAAGAATTGGAATCGTAATAAAATACAGTCTGGAAGGTACATCATGGTAGCATGTGGTTTATAATCCTTATATAATGCCTTAGCATGAATGTCATAATTTTAGATAATATTTAAAGTCATGTATTGGAGAGATCTCAAGAAACTAGCTTTTTTCTAAAGCTTGTTAGAAATAACGTGGATACTGACAAAAATACACTTCATTTTTTCCGAGACATTAAAATTTATTACATTAGTATGTTTTATTTGTTATTATCATTACTTCTGATCACTTTGGAAAACTTTATTTTAACTAATTGGTTTTTAAGGTACTTTTTAAACACAGAGAGAGAACCACGTCATGAATTTTATGCTGCTTCTAGCATTTATTTTGACTATCAGTGTTTCGATGAACAGATTTTTAACCATCGGTATTGACTTGGCTTTAAAAGTTTAAGTATTCTAAAGTTCTAGGAATTCTGATTGGTAACTAATAAAAAGAAAACTTTGGTTTATGTTTAATGTTATAAGGAATACAAAGCTCTAAATATGAAAATACAGCATTAGATTCTGTTTGACGTTTACTTTAATATCTAGTGAAAAAATATTTTGGATGGGATAAAATAGACTGTACAAACCCTAGAGAAATTGTGCTGAACTGTATAGGCATGGCAGGAAGGAGAGTCTTCAAGACAATTTAAAATGGATGTGAACCACACAATGAAGCATGTTATTTATCATTTTATTATATCCTCCTTCATTGATACCAGTAGATATTTGAAAGTTGACATCAGTTTATAACGTTAGCATCTACCACAGTTCTTCCATTTACCTAGCGCGTGCGGGCACACACATAAACGCTTAGCACTGCACAGTTTAAATGTCTATCCCATTCTCAGAACTCTGGTGCAGGATAGGAATTATTTTGACTTCCATTTAACAGATGAAGAAGCAAGTTGAGTGTCTTACTCAAAACAGTAAGTCTAGAATGGAAGTGGTGGTAGAGCTGGATCTGAACAAAGGTTTTCAAGCCCCCTGCTATTTCCACTTCACAAGAGTTAGAATACTTCAACTTAAATAATAAGCTGTGTCAGGATTTTTTTCTTTTTTTTTTTTGAGTTAATATCTATGCTACATCCCTTTAGGAGATGATGAACTATTGTCAAGTAATATTTCAGGAAGTGGAGTTTTGGCTTCATTGCATATTTTAAGATACTCACTGGAATATCTAACTTTTACATAATCTTTCAGAGTAAGATATTAGAGCCACAAGTCCAAATAAGGTTAAAACTTGATAGTCAAACATACTTGCTCTTCTTAATTCTTAAACTTTAGAGACCATAAAATATTGTAATCATTTTACTGTTTCAGGGTAATAGATTTATCACTTGTATGAAAAAGCTTTACTGGTGAAACTGGATATGGTGATTTTAATAATCTTCATTCTTAAATGACCGACCCCTTGTTGCCTTTAAGTTTGTTTTTTTTTTTTTAAGAGTCCTTTTAAATTTGGAAAGGATTCATAGTTCTTATGGACTGTCCTGCAGATTACACTAATCTATGTGGATTTTATAAATTAATTTCATGGTAGGAGGCTTTTATTTTTGTGACTGATGGAAGGATATCGTGATTTTAAAGTGCTTTTAAAAAACTTGGGGCATTCCTATCAATGATTTTATTATTAGAATTTACTGTTTTTTTTTAGAATGCCTATTCAGTTTTTCTCTTACTTTGAAAGTAGATCATACTTTTGAGTTAACATACTTTAGAATTTGTTGAAATGTCTTATTTTAACTGTAAGTGCTTCTTTTTAAGAAACATTGAGATATAAAGGCTTAGGTATTAAAGCTCATGATCCAAGGTGTCAGTTTACAAACATGTATTGGAAGTGTTGTGTGGTGAAAAGAGACTAATTTATAAAATGAATAAATGACACTTGGTACAAAAACATTGATTATTTTCCCCATGAGAAAGTTATTCAAACCAGAGTAAGGGTGTTAGTGTGTTTATTTTGGTAAAGTTAGAAAACAATGTTGATACGTAATTTATTTTCTTTAGGGGGATATTTAGCTACTCGAGACCACTATAAGCTAGCTTTTTTTTTTTTTACTTCAAACTTAAGCTTAACTACTTTTTAAAAAATTACTGCCTTTTAAAAAATAATCACCACCGTTTTAATTTCTGAGACTAATTTTTGAATAGAATTTAAAATATTTCTGAAATTTTTTTAGTTTACAAATTAGTTCTAGCTATTGAATCAGATTATACATTGAAAGTATTCTTACCTTTTCTGTATAAGTGAATTGATAATAACTACTTTTGTGGTTGTCTCATATATATATATAAAAATATATATACACATATATATGTTCTTCTCCCCCTCCCCCCGCCCCAACTAGAATAGAAGCCAAGACTTGTTTTGAAAAACCAAGACCACTTTTAGATTTCTATCAGCCTTTCTGGGTAAATTCAGATGTCAGGCGAAAAGTGCACTTGTAAGGATGCGGTGATAGGGAAAGGCATATAGTATGAAACTTAATGATCAGGAAAGGCCACAAGCCCTTACCATTTTTTGGATCAGAATTTGGAAACCCAGTCTTACGAGTTGCAAACTTTGAGGTGTAACTGACATTGCTCTGATGCTGGGAAAACAGGCTTATATTGCCCAATTTCTTAGTAGTATGATTGGGAAGATCTAATACGGAGCCTAAATTTCTAAATCCTATTAATGCCAGAAGGCTGGTTGCTGAAGTTATCATCAAGATTTATTAAGGATCTGTATGGTTGAGGCAATACAATACTTTTATGTAAAGTAATTTTTGCTCATACTTCATGATAAACTCCTTTCAGTACTTAACCTCTTCAATTCTGAAGCAGCTGTCTGTAGTCTCTCAAATCATTCTTTTAGCTACCCTTTTATTTTGATTAAATTTAGGGAAAAGAGCTTTTAATTTTTTTTATTATGTTAATCACCATACTTCACATCATTAGTTTTTGAGGGAAAAGAGCTTTTAGTAGGTCTCAGTTTTCATTGACGACCTGTAACTCCCAGTTAAGGAAGGCATGGCTCTGTGCCCAAAACAAAATCATGAAAAAACTGACAAGACTTCAGGATTGAATTTATGGAGAGATTCTAGGGGGTCATTTTACTTTAAGAAAAATTAAGACTCCTGTGTTGAGTCGATTAGAGAAACCTGTGTGTAAGTTGATTTGCTAACCAAACACAGGTATTTTCTGTGTGCTGAACTCTTTACTAAGTATTGTGGAAGATGGGAAGAAAAAATGCTTCCCACTTCATCCATCTTGCATATTATTGTGAGACTTTTAATTCCAAGGTGTAGGTTTTTCCCTAGTTCCTAGCACAAAACTGCATTGACTCTAATGTAAACAAAGTCAAATTTCACACTTTGCCAATTGTATTAGCTATTTATTCCTGTGTAATAAATTTCTTTCAAATTTAGCAACTTAAAGGAACAGACATTTGTTAATTCTGAGAGTCAGGAGTGGATAGGCTTAGCTGGGTGGTTCTGGCTCAGGGTTTCATGAGGTTGCAGTGAAAAAGTTGGCCAGCACTGCAGTCATCTGAAGACTTGACTGGGGCTAGAAGTGTGTTTCCAAGATGGTTTACTTATTGTAGCTCTTGGCAGGATCCTTCAGTTACTCACCAAGTCAATATTTGTTTGTGTGTCCTCATAACATAGCAGCTATTTCCCCTTAGAGCAAGTGATTTGAGAGAGCAAGGAAGAAGCCGCAAAGTCTTTTTATGACCTAAAATATTTGCTTATTTTTTATTCTTCCTATGTTTTCTTTTTTCTTTTCTTTTTTTAAAGATTTTTATTTATTTATTTGACAGAGATAGACACAGCAAGAGCAGGAACACAAGCAGGGGGAGTGGGAGAGGGAGAAGCAGGCTTCCCGCGGAGCAGGGAGCCCGATGCGGGGCTCTCATGACCCGAGCCGAAGGCAGACGCTTAATGACTGAGCCACCCAGGCGCCCCTATTCTTCCTATGTTTTCATTTAGCGGATGAGTTTTTCCTGTTTTTCTTTTCATTCATACCCAGTTACACAATAATTCCTTCAGATTTTGTTCACCTAAGGCCACCTTTCAAAGCCCGTCAGAATGCCACAGTAAATCCTGGCTTTAATTTCTTTTTCCTTTTAATTCCCATAGATGTATTTTTGTTCTTTTCCTCCCTGCTTATGGCTCTGTTCTGTAGGTGGTGGGATGTAGAATATCTCTACATCTGTATACAGAGCATGTAATCTGAGTCCGTCTGAATTCAGATCTTTGTATTGCTGCCTGTATTATGATTTTAAGTTAAATCTTTGAGCCTTAGTTCCTTAACTGCGAAAAAGAGTTAGGTTTTACCATGAAGGTATTCTAAAGTCCAAATGAATTTCTGTTCGAGTCCTATGAACTTCTTTGAAGAATCCATGTTATTTGAATGCTTGGTTCATCCTTTTTGTTGTACAGTGGTATTTTTGAGAGCAGGGACAGTTTAGCTCATTTAGATCTAAACACAGTACCTTGGATTTGTGAGTACTTAATTATTAGAATTAAATTGAAATACCGACAGTAGCATTTATATAAATAAAGGAGACTGTAAACTGGGGGCCAGGAATTAGTGCCTTTGGTTGGATCATTGTATTTGGTGTTGGTAAGTTTAAAGTTTACTGGGTCCATGTACTCCAATAAAGCCCGTGAGATCCTATGCAAAATTTCATGTGATTTCTCTGAGATGTCAACAACTTCTATCAGATTTTCAAGAGTTTGGTCCAAGTTAAGAACTACCTATTTAGGGGCGCCTGGCTGGCTCAGTTGGTAGAGCCTATGATTCAATCTCGGGCTCATGAGTTCAAGCCCCATGTTGAGAATAGAGTTTACATAAAACAACAAAACAAAACATGGGGCGCCTGGGTGGCTCAGTCGGTTAAGTGTCCTACTCTTGACTGCTGGTTTCTGCCCAGGTCATGATCTCAGGGTTGTGGGATCCAGCCCTATGTGGGGCTCTGCACTGAGCGTGGAGTCTGCTTGAGATTCTTTCTCTCTTCCCTCTGTGCCTCCCCCTGCTCACATGCATGTGCCCCCCTCATATAAATAAAGTCTTAGAACAAAACAAAAACAATTTACCAATTTAGAGGAGATCCAGAGGTGCATAATAAATATTTATTAAATGATTGTGGACAAGTCTATAAAAAAAAGTTGGAACAATTCTGAAATTGTGAATTTCTGTATACATATTTTTATAAATGAGTTTGGGTATGAAAAATCTGAAATGGATAATCACCACAGAGTTTTTTCCCTAAATCATTGTTTGTTTTTTAAAAGATATTATTTATTTATTTGACAGCGAGTGAGAGAGTGAGGGACAGCACAAGCAGGGGAGCAGCAGAGGGAGAGGGAGAAGCAGGCTCCCCACTGAGCAGGGAGCCCAATGCCAAGCTCATTCCCAGGACCCCGGGATCATGACCTGAGCTGAAGGCAGAAGGCAGACGCTTAACTGACTGAGCCACCCAGGTGCCCCTCCTAAATCACTGTTAAGAAGCATTTACTGTAGGGGCCCCTGAGTGGCTCAGTTGTTAGGTGTCTGCCTTCAACTCAGGTCACGATCCCAGAGTTCTGGGATCGAGCCCCGCGTCGGGCTCCCTGCTCGGCCGGAAGCCTGCTTTTCCCCCTGTTTGTGTTCCCTCCCTCGCTATGTCTCTCTCTGTCAAATAAATAAAATCTTGAAAAAAAAAAAAAAGCATTTATTGTATAAAAATGCATAACATTTTATCAAAGTTAAGGAGGGAGAAAGTGTAGGGAGAGCAGTTGTTTAAGACTGATTTGAGTCAGAATGTGTGGTTTGAATTCTGGCTCTCACTTAAACTGGGTGACTATGGGACAGTTATTTAAATTACTTACCATCTTACTACTCAGGTTTCTCATCTGCAAAAGGGGTCAATAATAGTTAACTATCCTGTAAGATTGTTATGGGGATTACATGTAGAGTGTTTGGCACACAATCTATTTTATTTGATTAAAGATTTTATTTATTTGTCAGAGAGAGAGAGGGCACAAGCAGGGGGAGTGGCAGGCAGAGGGAGAAGCAGGCTCCCCACTGAGTAAGGAGCCTGATGGCGGGACTGATTTGGGACTGATGCGGGACTTGATGCCAGGACTCTGGGATCATGACCTGAACCAAAGACAGATGCTTAACCGACTGAGCCTCCCAGACGTCCCGGCGGCACACAGTCTATTTTTTTTTTTTTAAAGATTTTATTTATTTATTTGAGAGAGAGAGAGAGCACAAGCAGGGGGAGAGGCTGCTGCTGAGCAAGGAGCCCGATATGGGGCTTGATCCCAGAACCTGGAGATAATGACCTGAGCTGAAGGCAGACTCTTAACCATCTGAGCCACCCAGGCGCCCTGGCACACAGTCTATTTTAAATGTTTACTGCATACATAGAACCCCTTTGTTTTGTGCCAGGTAGTATTCTAGGTGCAGGGTAAAGAGCAGTGAGTAAAACAAAGCCCCTGACTTCACGGGTGGGCAGACAGATTGCACAAATGAACTAGAAGTGGTTAGTAATGATTTATTGTTGTTATGAAGCGATATCAGATCTGAATGCCAGAATGTACTAGGCCAACTGTTAAATGTGTGGCAGGTATCTGTAAATGAGTGCTGCAGAAACTTGCAAAAGGATATGCCAGGCCAAATACTTCATTGCAAAATCTACATTTTAATGGCTTTTTAACATATATACACACACACACACATATATTCAGTGGTTGACCTAAAAGGCCATATAATAGTTTTTAATATGTAAGTGAAGCTACTGATCTATTAGTAAAAATCTTTGGAGTGTATTCTCTAGTAATAGTAATGGATTTACAGTGATCTAATCACATGTTGAGTTCATTTTTATGATGGATAGTTTGCATTTGTGAAAATCATGGTTATATTGGCCTTGGAACTAAATGGACAATTTTGGGCATCAGAGGAGATGAGAGGGATGTATGGATGTTTAAAAAAGCCACATTTTGAGCATTTATTCCGATGGTTAGCATGGTGCTCTGTCTAGTGTTAAGAAAGAAATGTGATGGTTCCTCCCCAGTTTTTATTTTTTTAAAGTAGGCTCCATGCCCAATGTGGGGCTTGAACTCACTACGCTGAGTTTGAGTCAGATGCTCTTTACAGACTAAGCCAGCCAGGTGCCCCCAGATAGCTAGTTTTTAATGAGAAGACTAAAAAGATGATTCCACTGTTCTCTAGTTTTTCTGTAAAGTGTGACACAGTACATTAAAATAAAAACTGGCAAGTATTGTAGTCAATGGTTAAAGTTTCGGTGGGGAGGGGGTTGGAGTTTAGGGTTAGGTGAGTGATGAGAAAATGTTTCTAAAGATTTATTTATTTGAGAGAGAGAGAACACAAACAGGGAGGAGGGGCAGAGGGAGAGAGAGAAGCAGACCCCCGTCCCCCACTGAGCAGGGAGTGGGACCCTGGGATCATGACCTGAGCTGATGCCTTAACCGACTGAGCCACCCAGGTGAGGGAAGGAGAAATTTTTAGAAAGCCTAAATGAAACAGGAAGAATAGAGCCTACCATATTCAGGAGACTTCCTGCCTAGGTCAGAGGGTTCACATTGGAACTGAGAAATAAGAATGGCTAAAGTGGGATTTTTCATGCCAATAACAGATGTTGGCATTTTTGTCAGTGTAGGTCTGTGAATCAGTTTTTTTTTTTTTTTTTGCCTCTCTCCAACTTCTCTTTGTAACTCCTAATCACATTCAGGTTTTATCTCAAACATTTTCACAGGCATGACCATCCCTGATTTCTTTGTTAGACACATGCTAGCACGCCCAAGTTCTTCATTGCCCTTGTTACAATTTGAGTATTACTTACTGTTCATCTCTCCTGCTAGAGGTTATGCTCCCTGAGAACAGGAATCATGTCTCTTCTGATCATTGTTCTATCCAGAGCACCTGGCACAGTGCCTGATGCTTATTTTAGGTGCTTTTTTTTTTTTTTAAGATTTTATTTTTAAGTAATCTCTCCACCCAGTGTGGGGCTCAAATTTACAATGCCATGATCAAGAGTTGCATGCTCTACCGACTGAGCCAGCCACGCACCCCTTAGGTATTCTTAAATGTATTTTGGATGAATGATGAAACTTCTTTGTTACAGGAAAATTTGGCAAAAGTAGAGAGGAAATTTTGGGAGTTGGGAGACCAATTAGGAAGTGGTAGGAATAGTTACAGGTGTGAAATGAGACTTGAACTAGGGTACAAGTTGGGGAAAAAGTCATGCTTGGGAAACTAAATCAAAGGAAAGAAAAACTAATTTCCTGAGTGGCTTATAAGAAAAATATTATGTTATTATTTCTGAGTAAAATGTTTTTTTCTTGAGGATTTCATTGGAACAATAGCTTGCTTATTTTTCCAGACACATCCGTCACTAAAATAACTCAAGGAAAAGTTAACCTTAACTTAGAAGGAATTATAATTTAACTTCTCAGAAGTTGTTTCCCTGCCTGTAAAATAGAATATCTTAGTGTTGTGATTAAATGAGATGGAATATGTAAAGGGCCTAGGGCTATATTTAATTCATAGAGTCATTTATGCTTCCATTTCTTATGCAGATAGATGTGGAAAGAAAACTGTGAGAGTAAGTAATTCATATTATAGTACTGGCTTACTAGAGACTGCTTGCAAATCATTTCTCTGAACTTCAGATTGATTCCTTTTCTTAAAAGTGAGGGTTTTAAACAATGTAAAATAATTTGGAGCTCAAATTTGGTGATTCTGTTGTAGACTTGGCAAATGCTCTATTTTATCCTTTCGATAACCCAGAATATTGGAAGCATAGCTTTGCTATATCCAGGATCTCAAAGATACTTTACATAGGTTCTTCTGGGTTCAAAAATCACCATACTTTATGGTGTCATATTGAAATATCCATTTGTGTTTGTCTTTTCTAGGTTATAACATTTTTAAGAATTAAAATCTGGTTCTGTTTATTTTTATACTTCCATTCCCTACCAGCTGTACTTACCTATTGCACTGCCTATATTCAGAACTTAATAATCGGTTGAATTCAACTGAATGTGGATGTATCTGATACGTATTTCTTGTTTTTCACTATCATAACTGTATGAAACAGGAAGGAGAACCGTTCTGTGCCTTTTATCTTCCCCAGTTTTTTTTTTTAAAGTTGGTTTACTTAAGTAATCTCTACATGCAACGTGGCACTCAAACTCACAACCCCAAGATCAAGAGTCCTCATGCTCTTGTGACTGAGCCACCAGGCACCCCTTCTCCCAATTCTTTTTAACAGCATATGTAGAAACAGTATTTGAAAAAAGTTGTGATTTTTGAAAAACTAAAAAAGCAGACTTCCCCAACTAATACTTTGTTTCCCAACAAAAAAAATAAATTTAGATACTATTTTAGGAGAAAACTACTATTCTGTACTTTGCTTATGAATCTGAGACTTTTGAGCTTATTGGAAGGATTTTATGAAGTTCACTTCATTGCGTCCTCACAAACTAATGAGGCAAGGAAGTGCAGACATTAGAACTTGCCCAAACTTACACCTCTCCTTGAGAATGCAGGCAGTCCTGGCTCTGGATGTGCTCTTAGCTACTATACTGCCTATATGACTCTTGTAACCAACCTTGACTGGGGAAGTTTAATTAAAATACTATTAAGTCAGTGGCTAGTTTAAATTTCAACTGCCTCTTTTGCAAAGAATAACTTAGGAGCTTGAATTCATTTACCTTTCTGAGCCTCATTTTCGTTGGTAATTATAATATACATAGCCTAGATCCCTTTTAAGACTGTGAAGTATAAAAGTTGTTTTTAAGTGTTGTAGCTATTCAGTCTTTAGGCGAATAGAGAGTCTTTATTGGCATTTTATTTAAGTTTAATGCTTTTCGAAGTCCCTGTCTTGCTTTCTGGTTTCCATTTATGTTTCAAATTTCTAAAAAGATGAAGTGTTACTAATTAGAGAAAATATAGAGACTGTAGAAGGGTATTTGTATTTCTCAGTAAATACATTTACTATATCATTGCTAAATTATAAAATTTTTGTCATTACTTTTTATAAATATTTGTTAAAGTACCGAGAGTGGATAAATCAGCAGATCTTTTAGTGCTTTACGTTCATGTTGGCAGTCATTTGAACATGTCTTTTGAGGCGTTGAGGACTCCTGTAGGCATTTTTGGCAGAAATGTGTGTACTGAAATCATCTGATAAAATCATTTTTATGATTTAACACTAACTTAAAAACAAGTAAATGTGATTGTTTCTTATAAAATGGGTGTTAGTCTTCATAGATTTTTTAACCTACCGTCTTTGCATATAGGCATTTTCCTGGAAATCTTTTTGAAGGTAAAAGATTAAAAAAAAAAGAAGGTAAAAGATAACTCCTTATAATGTAATTACATTGGAATAGAATGTTTTTAGTAATAGTCTTTTTGAAGGTAATTGCTTGCTGATCTGGTCTTAAACTGCTTGAAAAATGTGGGTGGAGTAATCTTAAAGAGCAATAGACTAGAAATGAGAAGCAGATTTAAAATGATGTGCACAGTGGCAATATACGAATGCAGCCTACTTGTTTTCCATAAGCTGTATTTCATCATTGTTGCATAAAGTCCCTTTTGACCAATTTAGTGAATGCTGCTGGGTCTTAGGGAAAAAATCTTTTGTTTTTATTCAGAGAAATAATTGTAGGGATGGAGAGTAGTCTTTTTCTTGATTAGAAAAACCCATTTTAGCTTTTTAAATTACAGTGATAATAGCTTGTAATTACAGTAACAATAGTAATAATAATATCTTGGTTTTGGCTAATGATTTTTAGTGTGCCTCCAATTAATTTTTATGATTATCTCAGTATGACAAAGCCATATATTTTACTTGCCTTAAAAATCCTACTTAAATTTGTCACTAAAAGTATGTGAGCATTTACTGTGTGCAAGGCACTACACTACCTAGGCTTAGGAGTTTACTCTAAATGAGAGACTTTTAGGTGATTCATAGTACAAATCAAGCAGATCAGAAGGAGCAGAATTCTTTCCACCTTAGGTGAGTAGGGAGGGCCTTAAGGAAATGTGGCTGGAGCATATATAACGCATGTAATAAAACAAGCACTTGTCTTTACTTCTTTTTTCTTTTTTACTTTTTTTTTTTAAAGATTTTATTTATTTGTGAGAGAGAGAGAGAGCACGTGTGCAGAAGCAGGGGGAGCCTGCAGGCAGAGGGAGAAGCAGGCTCCCTGCTGAGCAAGGACCCTGGGATCATGACCTGAGCTGAAGGCAGATGCTTAGCTGACTGAGCCACCCAGGCGAACCTTTACTTATTTCTTCTGATCGCTTCTGAGCTTAAAGATCTAAAAGCCTTCAGCACCGTAGCAGTTTGGAAGGCAAAACCAGGCAGCCTTACAGAAATCTGATGTGATCTAAATTCCTTAATGGCATTTAAAACCCAATTTCATAATTTACTATTTGTTCTTGATAAAAATCAAAGTGACTGCCCCTGTCCCTAGACAAATGAATATTTGGAGTTGAATTTTATGTTGGCAATCTTAGGCTCCTATCTGTTTTAGTGGCTTAAGTTCTAAATTTGGGACAAGTTCTATCTGAGGATAGTGTTGCTTTCTATGACCTTGAATTAATTTTTTTATGAAGCTAATTGGCTTGTAGGAATCTTTTTTTTTTTTTTTAAGATTTTATTTATTTATTTGACAGAGACACAGCGAGAGAGGGAACACAAGCAGGGGGAGTGGGAGAGGGAGAAGGAGGCTTCCCACTGAGCAGGGAGCCCGATGCGGGGCTTGATCCCAGGACCCTGGGATCATGACCTGAGCCGAAGGCAGATGCCCAAAGACTGAGCCACCCAGGCACCCCTTTTTTTTAAGAGAGAGAGGAGGGGCAGAGGGAGAGAATCTTAAGCAGGCTCCCTGCCCCGCTAGAGGCAGATGTGGGGCTCGATCTCATAACCCTGAGATCATGACCTGAGCCAAAATCAAGAGTGGGGCGTTTAACCAACTGAGCCACCAACTGAGCCACCCAGGCGCCCCAGGAATCAAATTTAATAGTTTATCTTGTTAGCAAAACTATATGCCTCAAAGAATCAAATTATATGTAAGTGTTAAATATCTTTTGTGTGTGTTACAGATGTACAAAAGCAAAGAAACAACTTTCTGTATGAGCACACCAAGTGAAACTGTTATTTTGACATGTGATATGGGCTGCATTTCAGTATTTCTCAAATATGTGGTTTGCCCCTATTCTTCCTTTATATAAATGTAGCAGCTGAGTTGTTTGGCATTGGTGTTTTGTATTTGTGTGACTTTGGGCAAGTCACATAATTCCTGTGTCTCGGTCTTTTATCTGTTAAGATGAGGATACTGATGTACTTATCTCATGTAGTTGTTGTAAACATTAAATGAGTTAATACATGTCAAGCATTCTTCCAATTACTATGGCTCCATGACAACCAACTCCAACATTTAGTGATTTAAAACAATTACTTTGCTTACAAATCTAAGATCTGAGCAGGGCTGGGTAGGGTTAGATCATTCCTGCTCTACTTGGTGTCAGTTTAGAACAGCATAAAGGCTGGGAACTGTAATCACCAGAAAACTTACTTACCCACTCACCTATCTGTCACATGTGTGGTGCCTGGGCTGAGAAGACCGAAACAGCTGGGACTCCCTGGCATCTCTCTCTAGCTCTGTGTACTTTTTTCATGAGATCTCTTGAACATGGTGGCTTTAGGGGAGCCAGATTTCTTTATGTGGTAGTTCTGGTCTTCCAAGCTGTGTGTCCCAAGAGTGAGTCAGGCTGAAGCTGTAGTATTGCCTTTTATGACCTCGCCTTGTAAGTCTTGCAGTATCACTTTTGCAGTAGTCTCAGGCTTGTTCACATTCAAGGGGAGGTAATAATGACCCCCCAGCACCTTGATGCCATATTGTAAGAAAAGGATATGGGAAAGTGTATATGGTGTGGCCATCTTTGGGAAATAAACTCAGTAAGTTTTAGCTGTTATGATAAAGAATAGGAGGGCAGATTTAAATAGAGCACCTTTTGTGATGCAAATTTTGATTCAATAGGTTATATGATCTTTTTTTTTCCCTTAGGAGAAAGTCATAAAATGTAACAGGCAGGCAGTTCATAATATTCTTGAACTGCCTGTTCCTTTTAACTGGTTTAGTTTTGACTTTCAATCCCATTTTCAGTGCCTAGAATAAGGAGCAGGGCACAAAATTATAGTCCATTGCAACAAATGGAGGTGAGGAATAGTAGAATTTCACTCTTAAAGTTTGTATATTCATATAATATCAGGGGTACAACTTCACACTTGTCAAGAATACAGGCTTGTCTTAAATGCTTGGCACTCCTGAATTTTAGCCTTTAATAATTTTGATTGTAAGCATGGGAGAGACATAGAGTAATCATTCTAGTAGTGAGTGGCAATTTCGTAGATGACAGGAACATCACCTGTTAGCCAAATAACAACTTACCTCGTTCTGTGATTAGATTAGGAATCTAATGTGGATATAATGCTGTTTACCTACAATTTGATAAATACCTTGAAAACTGTGTATAATTTACATATTTCTATGTAAAGCTATTACCAGTTAGAATTAAGCTAAGTTTATAATGCTTGCTCTGACCCTGTTAAATGTAACTTATAAATCATTAGAATTTTTATTTCTTTTTATCTCATGCCACTTTCTTCAGTCCATATGGAGGACCATGTTCATTCTTTTAAAATAAGAATTATAGAATATTTGTTTTATAGTAAGTCAGATAGAAGCTTACGAACCTAAGACTTTCTGAAGATTATATGGTTTTCATTGAAGAACAAAAATAAAACAGCCTTGATTCTTTAGAGATTAGGAAGGTTCTTTTGTGGAACCTCAATCAATAACTTCGAGATCCTGAAGGAAGTGGTTAGATGCCTTGATCATCTTGTTTTCCTACTATATTCTTTTTTTTAGATTTTATTTTTTATTTATTTTTTTTAAAGATTTTATTTATTTATTTGACAGAGAGAGACACAGCAAGAGAGGGAACATAAGCAGGGGAGTGGGAGAAGGAGAAGCAGGCTTCCTGCAGAGCAGGGAGCTGGATGCGGGGCTCGATCCCAGTACCCTGGGATCATGACCTGAGCCGAAGGCAGACACTTAACGACTGAGCCACCCAGGCGCCCCTTTAGATTTTATTTTTAAGTAATCTCTACAGCCAATGTGGAGCTTGAATTCACAATCCCCAGATCAAGAGTTGCACGTTCCACTGAATGAGCCAGTCAGGTGCTCCTTCCTACTACATTCTTTAAGTTTATGGCACTTTTTTATCCTCTCTGTCACTTACTCTGTATATGATACAGCTCCATGTTTTCTAACTGTTTTTTTGTTGTTGTTGTTTCTAACTTTTTAATGTAAAAGTACTATCCATTTCATAACTTGTAGTTTGACAGTTTTGAGGACTATTGTTGAGAAAATAATCTAAAAACAATTTACAGACTGAGTAGTGGATGACATTTTTCCCCCAAATGAATTTTTGTGTGGAACCCCAATGCCTAAGACATATTAAAATGATATTTTATTAGTATTTATTTTTTATAAGTTCAAAAATTTTACATTAATTTATAAAGTCAGAACAGTAAAACTTAAGTGAATTTAAATTCGAAGTAGGTTTTGTAAATCAACATTACAAGTTTATGTCAGTTTTAATATTCAAACAAAATTTCCTTATTCTATTTTTTAAATTCTTTTTTTTTTGTCAGTCTCACCAGAGGTTTTCAGCTTTTTTTTAAAAAAGATTTTATTTATTTATTTGTCTGGAGAGAGCATGTACAAGCAGGGGGAGCGGCAGGCAGAGGGAGAAGCAGGCTCCCCACTGAGCAAGAGCCCAATGTAGGACTCGATCCCAGGTCCCTGGGATCATGATCTGAGCTTAACCCAATTAACTGACTGAGCCACCCAGGTACCCACCCCCTTTTTTTTTTTTTAATATTTTATTTATTAGAGAAAGAGGCAGAGATAGAGAGAGTACGAGCAGGGAGGAGAGGGAGAAGCGGGGGAGCCAGCTTGAGGCTGGATCACAGGACCCTGGGATCATGACCTGAGCCTAAGGTAGATACTCAACTGACTGAGCCACCAAGTGCTCCACCTTGTTCTATTTTGGCTGCTTAGTCTTGAAAATTTGACTTGCAGATATGGGCAGCTTGTCTTTCAGTCTCCATATACTACACTTAGTTCTACTGATCAAGAGCTACGAAAGGGGATTACTAGTAGGGAAATTTTGTTTGAAAAATACCATTACTTAATCTTTTTTTTTTTTTTTTTAAAGATTTTATTTATTTATTTTGACAGAGAGACAGCAAGAGAGGGAACACAAGCAGGGGGAGTGGGAGAGGGAGAAACAGGCTTCCCGCCGAGCAGAGAGCCAGATGTGGGGCTCGATCCCAGGACCCCAGGATCATGACGTGAGCCGAAGGCAGATGCTCAACGACTGAGCCACCCAGATGCCCCACTTAATGATCTTAATTGTGTTTATATCACAAATGCAAAAGTGACTAGAGCCTCAAACTTTTTTTTTTTTAAAGATTTTATTTATTTGACAGAGACACAGCGAGAGAGAGAACACAAGCAGGGGGAGCAGGAGAGGGAGCAGCAGGCTTCCTGCCGAGCAGGGAGCCCAGTGCGGGGCTCCATCCCAGGATCCTGGGATCACGACCCAAGCCGAAGGCAGACGCTTAACGACTGAGCCACCCCGGCGCCCCTAGAGCCTCAAACTTAAGCAGTAAAACTCTTAGTATTGTTTCATGTCAGCCCTTTAATTTGTTACTAGCTCCCTAGGAGGGGAGAGCATGGAGCAAGTAACTGTGAGTCTTCTTGGAAGGTGTTTACTAGGTAAGGCATAAGGGTGTGATTTGCAGATCTAATTTTATGTAAATGGACGTGTGGAGGCCTAAATTAGATCTGCAGTACAGATCTGCAACTTTGCTAATCAATGACATATTTATTAGGAAATTCTGATATTTTAAGTGTTTTGAGTGACAAGAGTAAATTATACTTGAATTGAAATTATATACCCATATATCTTCAGGCCCCTGTTCTCAACCCTCCTTTAAAGTTAGACATTTCAGGGGCACCTGGGTGGCTCATTTGGTTAAGCATCTGCCTTCGGCTCAGGTCATGATCCCAGGGTCCTGGGATAGAGCCTGTTTCTCCCTCTCCCTCTGCCTGCCGCTTCCCCTGCTCATGCCTTCTCTCTCTCTGTCAAATAAATAAAATCTTACAAATAAAGTTAGACATTTCAGTAATCTAGAAATTAGGAGCAGGGAGAGGAAAAGTATCCTTGGTATCTTACCAAGGAAAATCCACAATTCAAATGAATTTCCTCATAGGTAACTGAAAAGAAACCTCCTGATAAGGCTTCTACTCATTGGGCCTCGGATTCAATTTCAAATTCAGCAGTTACACTCAGAATAAAATAAAAATATTCCAGCTCAGAAACATACTCTTTCCAATCTCTTTTAGGGAGTCATTTAAGCTTTGCTCCAGAACAGTGGTTCTCAAACATTTTGCTTTTAAAAACCCATTTGCGTTCTTAAATATTGAGGAATATAACTTAGATCTCAGTAAAGCTATTAAAAAAGTTATTGAAAAATTAAAGAGCTTTTGTTTATGTGGGTTACATTTATCACTATTTTACAGGAGCAGAAATTAATACCAAGAACTTTAGAAACATTAATTTAAGAATAAACCAATATGGGGACACCTGGGTGGCTCAGTCGTTAAGCGTCTGCCTTTGGCTCAGGTCATGATCCCAGGGTCCTGGGATCGAGCCCCACATGGGGGTCCTTGCTCGGCGGGAAGCCTGCTTCTCCCTCTTCCACTCCCTCTGCTTGTGTTCCCTCTCTCACTGTGTCTCTCTCTGTCAAATAAATAAAAATCTTAAAAAAAAAAAAAACAATATGTATATGTATTTTCTATCTTTTTAAGGAGGCTCCCTGCCCAATGTGGGGCTTGAACTCACGACCCTGAGATCAGGAGTTGCATGCTCTACTGCCTGAGCCAGCCAGGCACCCCTAAACAGTATTTTCTTAGTGTAGAATAACTTTTCCAGTTAAAATTGAAGAGGGATGTTTTATAGTTAATGTCTTTAATATCTGGCTTAACAGCTGGTTTTTCATATCTACTTTTGCATTCAGTCTGTTGCAATGAATTGTTTGGTTGAACTATACGAAGACTACTTGGCCTCATACAGATATTTAGTTGGAAAAGGAAGGATATTTTAATAGCCTTTTTAGGTTAATTGTATGGCTATTTCATAGTTTTTTGTTTTGTTTTGTTTTATAGTGTTTGCAGTGTAGAATCTGAAACCGTATCAGTGAACTTACTCTGTTACATGAAGACCATGGTCTTGTCCTCCATCATGATAATATAGCATCCATGTATTGCTTCCTCTTTTCCTGTATCTTGTCATTTAGCAAGCTGCTCTTTACTTTTCAGTGTTGGCAACCCTGTCAGCTGTGGTCATATCCACCACACAGATGTTTTGCTTGATAGTATTTGAGTTCTCAAAGAAGAGTCTGTTCTTATAGTGAGTTGGCCTTTGAATTCTCAGAGGAAATCATTTTCATAAAATCTGTGTACTTTAGATGTTGGGGTAAAAAAGTCTGGTGTGCTGGGTGTTTCTTAAGAGGAAAAGGGCCCATGGAAAAGAGGGTAAAGGGAATGTTGTTATGTTGAAAATGTCTCATGTCCTTCTCTAAATATTGCATTTGAATTTCCAACATGTGTTTTTTTCGAAACTTAGGGATTATCTGTTGTCACAGGGTGTGCGTGTGTGTCTGTGTGTTTTTGTGTATGCTTTAGTTTATCATTTTGCAATGGGAGATACTTCCTTACATAGTCTGATCAGTCTAACTTGGGTAATAATGGTAAAAGATCTTTTAGAGTCTTGCTACTTACACTGTTGTAGCAGTAGTCTCAACAAGTAGGTGCTTGTTAAAAATACAATATCTTAGGTTCTACCCCAACATCTACCAAATCAGTATCTATTTAATAAGATTCCAGGTAATTCATATAATATTGAGAAGCACTGCTTTAGATTATTATAATTATCTGAATAGTAAGAGTGCTTTTTCTGGCTTCGGTTTTTGTCCAAATACTAGGCTGCTTTTGTTCACATTTTACAGAATCAATAGGTGTTCATTGGGAAGGAGAACTGAGTGAAAACTTTTAATGTATTTACTATCCTAGGAATATTACAGGATCAAGTGAAAGGAATGTCCTCGTCTAGTTCAGATCATCTTGATATCTTATTGTTACAGGAAGGAGGAGGACAGTGTTTTCTATGAGATCTACATCTAGCTCAGTGTCCTGTCAAAATCGAAATTAACTACAGCTTGTCTCCTGTGCTCTCCTGCATCAGGACTTTTGCCCTTTATCAGTCTTAGGAATGGGGAGAACCACTGATTTCAGCATGGGTCTGGGGCCAAAAGGGAGCCTGGAGGCTTAGGATTTGGGCACTTCCTAGAAATTGGAGGAACCTAAAAGGGCTATATGGCAGGACTCCAGCTGGCCCTGCTAGGGAATGGGAGACTCTGTGGGTATGCTGCACGTGTGTGAAGGTCTCTTGAGTCTTCTAGGGCATGGGACCTGTCCCTTACCTCCTCTGCCACTGCATTTGCAGCTTAGTTGCCATTGATAGAATTCATGCTCTTAACATCAGCATTACGCCATCTTTTTATGAGGATCTGTATCCACATGAAGTACTGTGTTTCAAGTGAAAGATACTGCACATAGACTGATTACCCAGTGCTTAGTGTTTATGGATATTTGGACTTACAAGGTTCCCCTTCTGTGGTAAAATTAATAAGCAAAAGTACATTAAGCACTGTGTAGATAGTCTTTATATTGCTAGTTGGATATGTTACAAGTAGGAGTCTCTTGACCTTTACTCTGTCCAATTTAAGGAGAAAATTGGTTTCATTTTCAACTAATTTTGGACTTTGACATGAAAGTAGTACATGTATGAGATTTAAAATTATACAAAAGGTATATATAGTCAAAGTTTCTCTCCTACTGACCCTCCCTTCCCCCCCTCCAAAAAAACATGGACAGTGTTTTGTGTATCCTTCAAAACAAGGTTTGCCTTTAGAGGATAGCTGTGTCTATATCTCCCTTTCCAACCTAGGTATGGAAATTAGAGCATTACTACCGTGTGTGCGTGCGTGTGTTTGTGCATGTGTGTGTGTTTACGCTTTGCTATACCTTAGAGATTGTATCATAGTAGGTCATTGAAATTTATCTCTTTCCCTAAGATTGTTTATAATTTGAGTGTGGTTGGTTGTTCACTTAAAACTACTAGTATTTTGGGGCGCCTGGGTGGCTCAGTTGGTTAAGCGACTGCCTTCGGCTCAGGTCATGATCCTGGAGTCCCTGGATCGAGTCCCGCATCGGGCTCCCTGCTCGGCAGGGAGTCTGCTTCTCCCTCTGACCCTCCTCCCTCTCATGCTCTCTGTATCTCATTCTCTCTGTCTCAAATAAATAAATAAAATCTTTAAAAAAAAAAAAAACAAAAACTACTAGTATTTTATTTGCCTTTGGAGTTAATTAGTATGGTTTACAAAAGTATGAGTTTTATAGTCAAAATGTATGAAACAGCAATAAGGAAAATAGGTAACCAACCATTTTGTGGTTAAGGGCCTCATGAAACTTGAAATTTCTAAGGCTCAAATTAAAATACGCATTTCAGTATAGAAAAACTGCCATACTCACAGTTTATTCCTGCAAAAAAACAAAAAAACATGAATAAATGTTTAGGTATTCAAGAGCTGATTTGCATTTGAGAGTTGAATAGAGATTACAATGGAAAAAAACCGAATCTCCACACCCAGTGTAGGGCTGGAACTTACAACCCCGAGATCAAGAGTCACATGCTCTACTGATTGAGCCCGCCAATTACAAAGTTTTAGAATGAAGTTTTAGAGTTTAAATTTAGAACATATATATTGACTGGTAGATAGCCAGATGAACTTACGTGAATATTCTTTAAAGGGAAATCTGAGACATTTTTCATGTCTGAAGCATCCTACAAAAACATTTTTGCTAGTTTTTTTAAATGGGTGCATAGGATGTTAGACACAAATTATTATTAAGCTTACTTAATAGGGAGGAGGGAAAACCAAAACAGAAAGCTTACTTAATAAAATTTATTTTGACTTTTACATACGAGCAAATAAGGTTGTGGTTTTAGGTGAATGTTCTTATTTTTAGAAGGTGTGTTCTGAAATAATTGTGGTTGAAGTATCATGTTTGCAACTTGCAGATGATTGAGAAAAAAAATTACAGCAAAAAGGACAAAATGTAAATTGTGAAGTTAAGATTTAGATACACTTTTCTGTGTTTTTGAAATTTTCTGTAATTAAAAACTTGGGAGTAGGGAAGCATACCCCTTAAGAGTTAATATAACTTTCATGATTTTTGTTAAATTGCAAGCAAATACATAGCTTTTGATGGATTTTAGCCTGCAAACATTGTTACTGTTGACCCCTCTGTGGTTGAAGCTACTTCCCTGTACTTTCTGTATTGGGAAGATACTAAAAAATTTTTTTTAATGAATTGCTTTTAATTTAAAAAAAAATTTATTTTTTTTAGAGAGAGAGAAAGAACGAGCACGAGGGGAGGGGCAAAGGGAGAGGGAGAAAACCTTAAGCAGACTCTGCCTAGCGTGGAGCCTGATGAGGGGCTTGATCTCACAGCCCTGAGATCATGACCTGAGCCAAGTTGGTTGCTTAACTGACTGAGCCACCCAGGCACCTCTAAAGATTTTTTTTTAAGATTTTATTTATTTATTTGATGAGTCACATATTCTCTTGACTGAGCCAGCCAGGTTCCCCTAAATTGATTGCTTTTAAAAGGAAGGCAAAACTGTGTTCATTTTATTAAGATATGAAATTTTGGGCATTCAGAATTCTGTTACTTTTATTTCTACTAAAATGTGATTTTCTTAATAAAAGGGTTACTAATATGTTATACTTTGTTTAGTAAATAAAAAGTAAAAAGGATTGATTGGCTTTTCAGTCCTTTTTTGTGGATTGAGATGAGTTTAAAAAATATTGAAGGCCAGGAAAAGACATTTTATTTGGACTTCAGTAAAATCAGGGAAACTTTGATTGTACCCAGTTTTCTCTCTTCTGCTTATTTAATTTTTTAAAAAAGATTTTATTTATTTGTCAGAGAGAGAGAGAGAGAGTGCGCACAAGCAGGGGGAGCGGCAGGTAGAAGGAGAAGCAGGCTCCCTGCTGAGCAAGGAGCCCAGTGTGGGACTTGATCCCAGGACCGTGGGATCATGACCTGAGCCAAAGGCAGATGGTTAACCAGTTGAGCCACCCAGGTATCCCTGCTTTTTTATTTAGAAGGGAAAATACAGTACAATTTCCCAAACTTATTTGAGATGGAGAGAGGTAGGCTATGACAAGCAGTTGTGTCCTCAGATTAGTGAATAGAAGATAAGATTTTGGATTAACAAGTGACTTGCAGAACTGTAAAGATACTCTTGATTCTTAAGTATTTATAGCTAGAGTAGCTATTACTCTGTTACTTTATTGTGCTTCTTAGAACTGTGGAAGGGATGAAATGTGTTGAGCTGTGTGTGTGTGTATGCGTGTGTGTGTGTGTGTGTGTGTTTTCTGTAGGTTTTAGTATTGGGGAGTTCATGTCTGCCAAAAGTTGCTTAAATTATTCCATATCTGGTTTTGAGGTACTAGTGTTTTTTGCCTTGATTTGCACTTCATTGCCAACTAAATAATTTCAAAGCAGTGTTGTTTTCTAATAGAAAATACGGTTAGTATGCTTTGTATGGAGCAGAATGTCAAGTAGTAATCTTAATTATTTATAAGATCATATTCATGTTAGTGAATTTCTAGGAATAACACAGCCTTTTTTCTTCTTTTGTAGCATAAGCAGTACTATAATGGATGTAGACAGCACAATTTCCAGTGGGCGTTCAACTCCAGCAATGATGAATGGACAAGGAAGCACTACTTCTTCAAGCAAAAATATTGCCTATAATTGTTGTTGGGACCAGTGCCAGGCTTGCTTCAACTCTAGTCCAGATCTGGCAGATCACATCCGTTCCATACATGTAGATGGTCAGCGAGGAGGGGTTGGTTTTGTCATTTCTTTTTTTCACTCCCTGTTTTCATTAGTTTTATTAATTTATAATTGCTAGTTAGGCTTTTTTTCTCAAAGTGATTTGGGATTGTTTTTACACAGGCTTTATTTTTTCACAGTTTTTTTCCTTTGGTTATTTTGCACATACTTGATGGAATCAAATAGAGAACAGAATATGTGTTGGATTTTAATTTGCCTTTAGAAGAAATTAGACTTTCTAAAATATAGTGGGAAGAAATTCAATTTTTTAAAATATAGTGGTAATACTAGACTTTCTAAAATATAGTGGGAATATAATAAATGAATGCAGCCTATTCCAAGTTTCTGTTTTGAGTTTTAGGAGTTGGCACTATCTAGGATTTCTTTTGTTAGAATGGTCCTAAATTATCTCTGATGCTGAAATTAACTGGAGAGACTCTTGGTACCAGGATTAATATATAGAGTTCTGTTAAATGACAACTTGCATTCTTATTTGTGAATGAGAATTGATTGTCTTTTCCCAGGTCTTAGCAGAGCTGGCTTAGATAGGAAGTTATGATTAGTGAGTATTGACCTATACCCTTTTAGGAATACGTTTAATTGTGTCAGTTTATATAATTTTTATTGGATAGTGAATTAAGAGCTAAGTAAATTAGGTGAGTCAAAGTGTAATGGATCAAAGTATTATAATGTTACTTAAAATTTTTTTCAACTTTACTAGGTTTGTCTTGAATAGTTACCACACTTTAGTGCATTTTCCAGAAATTAATGTCACATTGTAAGTACAGATAATCTTTAGGCCACATAATTTCCTATCAGCCTGCCACCACTATTGAGATAATACTGATATTAAAATGGTTAAGGTCATTATGGTTTAAGTGAGTGGGTGACTATTTCCAAGGTTGCATTGATACTTAGATTGCATTATTGATCTTTAAAAAAAAAAACATGCAACCATATAAGCATCTCTAACATTTTAACCGGTGGTATTTGTGCATTGAAATTTCTTCTAAGAAATCTTTGCCATTGTCACAATATGTTGTAATGTGTCAACAATCTTTTGATTACTTAAATTTGATAAGTAAAGATTTGTCTTAATAGATTTGATTTTGACAACAGATGGTATATTAATGAACTTTGCCCATCATATGGTATTTTCACCTTCTAACCCAGCCGAGCTCAATGGTTAGGTTACTTTTGTAATA
The DNA here is from genome assembly GCF_002201575.2 of Neomonachus schauinslandi. NCBI lineage: Eukaryota > Metazoa > Chordata > Mammalia > Carnivora > Phocidae > Neomonachus > Neomonachus schauinslandi. The sequence goes on along the minus strand of NC_058407.1, from coordinate 85,869,387 downwards.
GTCTTTTTTCCCTTCTCACATATTTCAGATTTTTAGTGTGAACTATCAACCAAGTTGGTTTCCTATTTATTATAGAGTTGCCTTTTGTGAGCCAGTGCTTGACGTCACTTGGTATATGTCACTAAGATAGCATTTTGAGCCATGGCATGATGCTTTTTTAGTTACTGGACTTAGCAACTATATATAGGATCATGGATTACTGGGCTTCTCTTAGTAGGTGTGGGAGAATTTCACATCTGTAAGTGTTGGATCCTACATGTTGAGGAGTTGGTACACAGCTTTATGAGAAAGTTTTTAGCCCTTTAAGGATCTGTAGAAAAAATGGAGGTGCAGACTGAATGTATCATGTAATCACTGCAGCTGTATTTACTTTATTAATATCAAAGAGCTAGGCATGAAGTCTTGGTATTTCTATAAGTATAAACTTGTTAAAATGAACCTCCCTGCCCCCATGTCATTTCTTGAATGCATATTCATAAAATTACTTTATTATAAGATTATCTGGTTAATTTTTAAGACTAATGCTGTTTTGACCACAGAAAGGAGGCCTGATCTTTGAAGGACATTAATTGCTGAACTACAAATGTTAAAGAATCAGCAATGGAGAAAATACATTCAAATTGTTTTTTACATACCAGTCATTGGTACATAGACTTAAGCTTTCAGAATGAAAGTATGAATGAAACTGTGAAAACTAGACACAGCTATATAACAGGAAATCTTGATCTGGTTTTGTGCTTAAAATAAAGTGGGTGTTGGCTGGGACTTTTTTTTTTTTTTGAATGGCCTCTTTGAAGGGAACTTTAAAAAAATCATTGTAACTGTTTTTTTTTTTTTTTTTTAAAGATTTTATTTATTTATTCATGAGAGACAGAGAGAGAGAGGCAGAGGGAGAAGCAGGCTCCCAAGGAGCAGAGAGCCCGATGCGGGACTCGATCCCAGGACCCTGGGATCATGACCTGAGCCGAAGGCAGACGCTTAACCATCTGAGCCACCCAGGCGCCCCATTGTAACTGTTTTTAAGCATACAGTTCAGTGGCATTAAGTACATTCACATTGTTGTACAACCATCATCACTATCCATTTCCAGAATTTTTTCAGTTATCTCAAAACTGAAATCTGTACCCATTCAACAGTAAATCCCTAATCCTCCCTTTCCCCAGCACCTAGTAACCACTATTCTACTTTCTGTTTTCGTAACTTTGTTCTAGATATCTCATATATGTGGAAAACAGCTGATTTTCATGACAATTTTATTTTTTTAGATTTCTTATTTCTCTTCTTTCTACCCCAAGTGTTAAACTGTCTTGATGGAACAGAAACAAATGAGGAAAAAATTGGTACCTCTAGAGGATTTTATGCTTCTAATTATTAAAAGATGACAGTTTTATTGGAGCAGTAAGTTAGCAAGATCTAAATACTATATTCATCCTGTTCTTTTTCTCATCCCATTCTAATTGTCACCCTGGGAAAATAAAACGATCATGTAACAGCTTAGAAACTTCTTCCCCCCCCCCTTTAAACTTTTTATGTTGCCATGTCACATGGACTGTAACTATATTTGGAGGCTGAAATTGGGTAGAGTAGCTTTTCCTGACCTTTTCATATATCAAAGTGGGTAGATTCTTCTATTTCAAAAGTTAAACTAACCACTTAAATACCAAATTATGAATGTAACTTTTTTTTAAAAGATTATTATTATTATTTTTTTAAAGATTTTATTTATTTGAGAGAGAGAGAATGAGAGAGAGCGAGCACATGAGAGGTGGGAGGGTCAGAGGGAGAAGCAGACTCCCTGCCGAGCAGGGACCCCGATGCGGGACTCGATCCAGGGACTCCAGGATCATGACCTAAGCCGAAGGCAGCCGCTTAACCAACTGAGCCACCCAGGCGCCCTAAAAGATTATTTATTTGGGGGGGGCGGTGCACAGGGAACAGGAGAGTCTCAAGCAGACTCTGTGCTGAGCACAGAGCCTGATGAGGGCCTCAGTCTCATGACCCTGAGATCACTACCTGAGCCCAAACCAAGAGTCAGATACTTAACCAACTCCACCACTCAAGCACCTGAAATGTACCTTTTAAGGAACATTTATGAAAGTGCCCCTATTGAAAATATAAAAACAAAGAAGCTTAAAAAAAAAAGTTAGCCTTTTTTCGTTAGGTATGGTAGAATTGTGTTCTTGGGTCCATACTTCCATGCATGACTGGATTTCAAAAACTGGACTGAACTATTTTACTAATCAAATTTCAAATTCCAGTGTCCTCTTAATATACACTGAAGTCTTGGTAGGTGGGAAAGTTTTCGTCTTGTAGGATTTCAGTGGTTCAGTGACATCCATTAGTGTTCTTTCTGTTTTAACTATTTCTCACTTTAAAAACAGTTGCCAGAAAGAAATCTGTTTCTTGATGTAGGAGTTACTTTACATGTGTCATTTTATTAAGTTATTTTTGTATATGTTCTTGGGTGTTTGAGGGTAGAGGTCCCAAGGGAGATTTGCGGGGGGAGGGATGATATTCCAAGACTTGAATGAGGTCAGTTACCTTTATATGCTATATAAAATGACATTTGTAGACACTCAGGGTTAAATTGGAATGCTCCTAGGAAGTGAAATCATTAGAAGGTCACTTTGAGTTTTGATTGCCTATCTGGTATCTCCTGAACACAACCTGAAATTGGTCATATCTTTTGTAATAAAGGAGAAATACTTAATTCTTGTAATTTGAGTGTTCTATTAAGTATTTTTGTCCTCTCTTTTATTAAATATCTTTTAACAGAGAAAATTGAAAATGTTCATTTTATGTGGCTAAAAATAATAAGATACAAAATTATAGCTGTCATTTTAGGTCTTGGAAGAGCAAACTGAATTTGAGACAAAATAATTACATATAAAAATACTTTGTTTCTCTTCTCTTTGTTCAAATCTTGTAAAAGAGTGAGCTGGATTTTTTCCTAAGAAATATTAAAGCTTAAGGGATCCATGAAATCCTTCAACCCCTTCCTGACTGTAGATGGTGTATCTTTTGCTTTATATAAAATCTTTTTGTATCATTTTACTGCAAAAGAAATCTAATTCCTTGGTAAACTAGCCCCTTTCCCCACCCCTCCATATAAATTATATTGCCTACTGGCTCTACTTAGAATATACTTGGCTGATTTTATTTTTTTTAAGATTTTATTTATTTGACAGAGACACAGTGAGAGAGGGAACACAAGCAGAGGGAATGGGAGAGGGAGAAGCAGGCTTCCTGCTGAGCAGGGAGCCCATTGTGGGGCTCGATCCCAGGACCCTGGGCCCATGACCTGAGCCGAAGGCAGATGCTTAACGCCTGAGCCACCCAGGCACCCCATACTTGGCTGGTTTTAATTTATCTTACTACTAACTGAATTTTCCTTACGCATACTTAGATTCTGTCACGTTGCATTGTATTCTTTTGCAGTAGATTTTACAATTAAAATTTTGTTGGATTCATTTGTACACTTCCAAGTGTGAAATGTTAGTGGCCAGATAGGTTTAAGTGCATGTATCTTTATGCTGTCACAAGCTGTCAAAGGAGTAAGCCATGAATACAGTCAGAAAAATACCCCTGGTACATTTGGTCAAAGAAATTGACGAAAGTGAAGGAGATTTACACTTGGTCCCCAGGTTTGTACCATTCTTTTTAATTTGGGGCATTTTGGAGGAGTTCCCTTAAGGTAAAATTGACCTATTCTGATAGTAATGAGGAAGGTTTTCCAGAAGACTTCTCAGCAGAAAGCCCAAGCCTCCCTGTAACATTGAAATTTTAGACCTCTACATCTTTTAAGTTAGGTCATTATAAATTTGAAGATTCTTTGGTAGTCCAGAAATATTCTTTAGATAACTGTGTGGGGTTTCTTTTCTTTTCTTTTTTTTTTTTTAATTTCTTAAAAAGATTTTGTTTATTTGACAGAGACACAGCGAGAGAGGGAACACAAGCAGGGGGAGTGGGAGAGGGAGAGAAGCCGGCCCCCCGCCAAGCAGTGAGCCCGACGCGGGGCTCGATCCCAGGACTCTGGGATCATGACCTGAGCCGAAGGCAGACGCTTAATGACCGAGCCACCCAGGCGCCCCCCCCCCTTTTTTAAGATTTTATTTATTTGAGAGCGAGAGAATGAGAGAGAGAACACGAGAGGGGGTAGGGTCAGAGGGTGAGCAGGGAGCCCGATGTGGGACTCGATCCTGGGACTCCAGGATCATGACCTGAGCTGAAGGCAGTCGCTTAACCAACTGAGCCACCCAGGCGCCCTCTTTTCTTTTTTCTTAAGACAGTCTGGCAGAAAAATTTGGTGGCAGTTATTTTGAGAAAGGACCGCCAGTCTCTATTATAAACCCAATTTTTCTGTTAAGTAGTCCTTCTGAGAGAACTTATAATATATAATCTTGCATTTTCATCGTATTTTGGAGTTAGCAAATGTGTGCTCACAGTGTTTGATGAAAAAGGAAATAAGGTTTAGATAAGTATTCTTCCAGCATTGCTGCAAAGTGTGAAAGCTCTGGATAGAATTCAGGTCATTTACTTTTGTGCTATTTCTATTACTTTTCTTTTTTTTAAAGATTTTATTTATATATTTGAGAGAGGGAGAGAGCACAAGCAGGGGGAGGAGCTGAGGAAGAGGGAGAGAGAGAATCTCTCAAGCAGACTCCATGCTGAGCGCACCCTGAGATCATGACCTGAGCCAAAATCAAGAGTCGGACACTTAACTGACTGAGCCACCCAGGCGCCCCTATTTCTATTACATCTAATAATAAACCTTATATGTCTGCCTATCATGAGAGACTACACTATGCACCTCTGTGCCTCAGCATTCTAATTAATACAGCTAGATATTAATTTGTTTTAAGATGGTATAGAGGAACCATGACAGATTTTATTTTTGAATAATTCCTTTCACATTTGGATTGGATTCCTATGGTGTTTGGTTTTCAGGGTTAATTTTTACAATGAGAAGGTTTCTAAAAATTGGGTATGAAAACATTTTTCAGATCCTGTGCATCTAAAAACTCACGTTAGAAGAAAGACCCTTTTGTCAGATTTTGAACTTTTTTTATCAAAGTGTCTTCCTAACATAGATTAGGGAAAAAATTCAGCTTTTAAACAGTTTTGTGGTTTTTATGGATCCTTGGTGTGGTGTTGTGGTGCCTCTTTTGTCTTTGTGCAACTTTAGTGCTTCCTCTTCCCCTACCCCCCATCCCCGGGAATTATTTTCCAAATATTTCACCCCATTATAGCTAAACATAGTTAACTTTGGTCTCTTTTTACACTTACTTCATTTCCTATAAAATGTGTTAGGTTGAAGGTTATGGTTTTTCTTTGAACCTGAAGGTGTTTCTCTAATAATGTTACTAGACATTATTCCATCTAGAGTCTAGCCCATACCTACTCAGAGTGAAGGCTATTATCGAGTGGAATTACAGTCTGCCATTGTCTCCATATTCATGTTTATTACCAGGGAAAAAAATGAGAAGTCAGATTGTTGTTGCTCTCAAATGCAGTGGTTGGCTAATGTTAGGTAGGGGTAGTGTTTGAGTATTTACCTTTATTGTTTGAAAGTAACTCAGCACAGAGCTTACTTAAGAGTTAAGACAGCAGAATTCTTCACTGTTACAAAAATCATTACATAAATGATGTTAATTTTGTTTCCAGTTACTTGCTTTAAGGCGTTTTTCTTTATGTGGTATGACTTGTGAGAGAATTTTAAACCAACCTCTGAGTCCTGTTTATTACTTAAGTTGAATATTCAAGACTTAGAATCTAGTAGTCTTGAGTCAGGAAATTGGTAGATAGCACTGATCATCTGCATGTGATTATTAAACATTATTGAATTAATTTCCACAAGATAATACATGTAGTTTTAAGAACTTTTTTCTTTTTTTCACATTTATTTAAAAAGTAGCTCTTAATTACTGGGAACTTCAGGAATCATTTTATAAACCTACACTAGGGTCAGGGATTTGAAGTATGAAGGAGGAAATGTAATGATTTCTATATCTGTTTAACTAAAAGTAACTAAAAGAAATTAGCCAATCTGTACAGGAGTCAGGATATGTATCTAAGCAGTTGTGTCAAACAGCAAAAGCAGTATTGCCTTGTTAGACCTATCTGATATAAAATAGTTTTGGTTTTCGGTAAAAATTCAGTTATTTTAGACTATTGATTTTTCTAGGCTTTAAAAAAAGTTTATTTTAAACTGTTTAATGATTGTTTCTTCAGTTCTGTAAGTTTATTCTGTTCTACATACAGTAAAGTCTTCAAAGTGTCGCTCTATTTATAATTGCTCTTACCTTAGAAGAGAGCAGAGCCTATAAATGATTCTTTGAAGGTTATGATTACAGTGGATTCATACTTTTACTGATGTTGGGGGACAGTTTTCAGTGTTCAGTTTGATGGAAATATAATGTTAGAAAACTGATCTCTCATTAGTAGGAAGATGATAAAGATTAGATTGTTAGTTGTTAGATTAATACTTTCCAAGCCCAGTTATACTCAATTACGTGAATCCAGGAATGTGGATCTATTATGATGATAGAACAGTTTATACCCATTGCTTTTGCAACTGTATTAATTTAACATTTTGTATTAAATTTTGCTTCATAATCAAGATAATTAGAAATAATTTTCAATGAACACTGTAAAATTGAGTATTAGTATGCATGTGAGAATAAGGAATCAAGAGCAGAAAAATTTAATTTGGTAATTTAATTGCTTTACTACTTTTTTTAAGTTCATCTTTAAAAATTAATATTTGATTATTTTGATTTATTTTTATTGTTTCTTTATACCCTTATATTGTCCTGATATTTATGATTAATACATGCTTGTTCCCTCATGTAGTAAATATAAAAATAATGGTGTATAGTCCTGGTTCCTTAGGGATATATTGTTAATATTTTGTATATTTCCTTCTCAGTGACACTTTGGGATTGGTTTGTCAGTCCCCATTTAAGGAATTGGACCGCAGCCTTAAGGGGGAAAAGGTTAAAACCATGCCTCTCATACTGGAAGTTCAAAAGTTTAAGCATTCTGACTGATACATACATTAATGGCTCTTTTTGTCAATTAAAGACTTGCAACGTGTTCATTTGAATTTACAAGGAATAAAACTGTTGAAATGAGTGATGAAAATTATGGCTCTTCTTTTAACAGGTATTTGTTTGCTTATGGAAAGGTTGCAAAGTATATAACACTCCGTCAACCAGTCAGAGTTGGTTACAGAGGCATATGCTGACACACAGTGGAGACAAACCTTTTAAGGTAAGTAAGCATATGTGAGTTGTTTTAACTTTTAGTTGGTGTATTTCTTAATGGGCATACTTTTGCCCTTCTTAAAATGTTTAAAAGAAGCACTTGTTTAGACATTCCTGTGGATACATGGAATTTAAAAAATAGGTGGAGGGCGCCTGGGTGGCTCAGTTGGTTAAGCGACTGCCTTCGGCTCAGGTCATGATCCCGGGGTCCTGGGATCGAGTCCCGCGTCGGGCTCCCTGCTCTGCGGGGAGCCTGCTTCTCCCTCTCCCACTCCCCCTGCTTGTGTTCCCTCTCTCGCTGTGTCTCTCTCTGTCAAATAAATAAAATAAAAAATCTTTAAAAAAAAAAAAATAGGTGGAGATAAAGATAATTTAATCCAATTCTTAAAATTTAGAGAACAGAAAAAAGTGAGTTTAGGGTCTTCAAAATAGCTAATGAGCAGACCAATTTGAATACACGTCTTTAAAATTGGTGGCTTTTAATACTTTGTGCTCTTTGTTTTTTCACTGCTGTAGGTTTCAGTCTTTTTATTAGCAAACAACACTGATTATTATACAAAAAAGTGAAATTGTACAACATTAAGGGGTTTGATTGTTTTCACTCAGTTTTGAGATCATATTACTGAGCTTTGTTGTAAATAACTGCGTCAAATAGGTGTATTCTGAGAAATTGTATGAAGAGCAAGTGTTTATAAAAACCATTTTTCTATTTATCTTCACTAAAAATTGAACAAAATATTTTGATTTTTAATTATGGAAAGCATATACCATAGAGGTTAAAAGTTTGTGTTTAGAGAAGTTTAATAGTTGTTAAACTCATAATCTGCTGGTATGTAAATACTGTGCCAGAAACTTTCCTTGGGTTTCATTAGAGAAGGAGATAATTCTTGTGGAGCTGCTTTTTAAAAATTACTCCGTTTTTTTTTTTTGGAAAGACAATCTTTAACAAGTTAAAAAAAAAATAATAGCTTATATTGAGAAATATTGCCCCCTGTTTTCTTGTTCCTTCTTCATGAAATGTGTGTCACTGTTACTAGTTTCCAGTGAATTCTTCTAGTATTTCTTTATGAAAGTGTAAGCGGGTAAATACGTAGTTTCATTCTCCTTTCTTACACGTAATCCAGTGAACTGTATACTGTCTATACCTTATTTTTTTTTTTTAAAGGTTTTATTTATTTATTTGAGAGAGAGAGAATGAGAGAGAGCACATGAGAGGGGGGAGGGTCAGAGGGAGAAGCAGACTCCCTGCCGAGCAGGGAGCCCGATGCGGGACTCGATCCAGGGACTCCAGGATCATGACCTGAGCCGAAGGCAGTCGCTTAACCAACTGAGCCACCCAGGCACCCTATACCTTATTTTTTTAAATGAGCTTTTCATTTTGTTTTATTTTAAAGATTTTATTTATTTGAGAGAGAGAGAGAGAGCGCATGATTGGCAGGGAGGGACAGAGGGAGAGGGAGAAGCAGACTTCCCCGTTGAGCAGGGAGCCGGACGCAGGGCTCAATCCCAGGGCCCAATCCCAGGGCCCCATCCCAGGGCCCCAGGATCATGACAGATGCTTATCTGACTGAGCCACCAGGTGCTCCTGAGCTTTTTATTTTAAAGCAGTTTTAGATTTACAGTAATATAAAGATTACAGAGCTCCCTTATACCCTATACCAAGTTTCCCCCACTGCTAATATCTTTGTTGCATGTATGTGTACCTTGTTCTTTTAATTTACTTTATGCTAGAGATCTTTCTATATTTGTTCATAGAGAATGTTCTTTCAGTTTATTTAACCAAACTTGTATAAACACTTGGGTTATTTCTAGTCTTTGGCTATTTTAAATAGTGCTGCAGTGATAAATCTTTGACCATAATGTCATTTTGTACATGTATAAATATATATGTAGGAAAAATTCCTAAAAATGATATGAGAGGGTGGATCAAAGGTTATGTAAGTATTGGTGATTTTGATAAATATTGCCAAACTGCCCACCCTAGGGGTTGTGTCCTCATCATCATCATTAGAGCATCTGCCTTCTCAATAGCCCTGCTAAGAAGGTGTTGTCAAACTTTTGGATTTTTGCCAGCCTAATAGATGAGAAATTGCATCCTAATGTAGTTTGAGTTTGCTTTTCTTTCATTATGAGGAAATTTGGGGATCTTTTCATATGTTTAACTATTTGGGTTTCTTCTTCTTACAAATTTTCTTTATTTTTTATTTTAAAAAATATTAATTAATTTATATTAAGTAAGCTCTGTGCCCAGTGTGGGCCTTGAACTCATGACTCTGAGATCAAGATTTGCATGCTCTACTGGCTGAGCCAGCTAGGCACCCCTCTTTATTCTTTTTAAAATAAATGGTCTCATTGAGCTTTCTCTTGGCATGTGGGTCTTATATAACTTTAACACCCTAGTCTTTTTTGTGGTCATACTTTAGATCCTGGCCCTGGTAGGTACTGGAAGTGTATGATCTGGGACAGTTTTTAAACTTCCCATTTAAGGTGTAGCTAGTAAGAATAGTTACCTCATAGAGCTGTACAGTATGTATCCAATAAATGTAGGAGCTTATTGTTGTTAAAGTAGAAGAATCATTTACTTTCTCATTTTGTGTATTTCCATAAATTTTTATTTAGAGCAGCAATCCTGCTGGTTGATTTTGATGTGCAGATCCATTTCAAAGCCTGTCAGATGCATTTTTTCTCCCAAATCCTCTATTTATGTATGTATGTATGTATGTATGTATTTATTTATGCATGCCCAAATCCTCTTTTTAGAAATGGTAGAAGATTGCCATTGGAGAGGGGGAAACAAATTGTCTTTAAAAGACAAAAGTTAAGGGGAATGATTTAGTGAGGCATTGTTCTGTAAGTCATAGGCATCATTTAATTTATTGATTGATTGATTTTTTTAAAGAAGATTTTATTTATTTGTCAGAGAGTGAGCACAAGCAGGGGGAGCGGCAGGCAGAGGAAGAGGGAGAAGGAGGCTTCCCGCTGAGCAGGGAGCACAATGTGGGACTCCATCCCAGGACTCTGGGATCATGACCTGAGCTGAAGGCTGACGCTTAACCAACTGAGCCACCCAGGCATCCCCATAGGCATCATTTAAATCCAGAAAACATTTATTGATTGCTTCTCGGCCTTTTGGCTAAGATCAAGTGCAGAAAACATTTATTGATATCTCCAGTACATGGCAGTGTGCTAGGCACCTTGGAAGCAAGGTGAATAAGAAAGCCAGGCCTCAGCTCTTCAGGGAACTTAACATTTCTTCAGATGTATACAGCTCTAAATAGATTTAAGTAATGAAATGTTTTAAATGCTTTAATAGTGACCTGTGAAAGGTTTTCTGGAAACAGGGATTAGGGATCAATTAAAAATACTCTAATAAGGACTGGGAAGGAGTAGTAGAAAGTAAGTGGGAGTCAACTATAGAGAGAAGGTCATGAAGTGGTGATGTTTGAGGGATTCTCTTTTTTTTGAAAAAATATTTTGGTTACAATGTACAATGAAGTGTCTAAAGTATACTTAAGTGTTCCACAGCTTGATTGTTTCCATGTGTGCATGCACCGTGATGTATGCACCTGTGCTGCCACCACCCTGATGAAGAATATTCTCAGTAAAACGGAATTTCTTAGTTCCCTTTCTAGTCTGTTCTTCTGTCCTCTAATCTCCCCCGGCTCTATTTTTTTTTTTTTTTTTTAAAGATTTTATTTATCTGAGAGAGAGAATGAGAGAGAGAGAGCACATGAGAGGGGGGAGGGTCAGAGGGAGAAGCAGACCCCCTGCTGAGCAAGGAGCCCGATACGGGACTCGATCCCGGGACTCCAGGATCATGACCTGAGCCGAAGGCAGTCGCTTAACCAACTGAGCCACCCAGGCGCCCCCCCCCGGCTCTATTATAATTTCAGTCATCCTGGCTTAGTTCTGGCTGCAGCATTTTATTTAACCTAATTTCTCTTGGCTGTTTACCTATGAGTGGAATTACCAAGTCATAGAATAGGGCATTTTTAGCTTTGGAAACTACAACTCTTATCCAAATTGGTTGTATCATTTTACATTCACACCAGCAGTGAATTAGAGTTTTAGTTGCTCTATATCTTGGTATTATCAGTCTTTTAATTTTAGCCATTCTGGTAGATTTGTAGTGGTATCTCATTTTGGCTTTAATTGTACTTCCCTGATGAGAAGTGAGGTTGAGCACATTTTCATGTGCTTATGGCTATTTGAATTTCCTGTTTTGGGGAGGTGCCTATTTAAGCCTTTTCCTGTTATTTTATTGAATGGCTTGTCTCTCTCTCCTTTTTTTTTTTTTTTTTTAAATAACATGAGCTGAGCATTAATTTTAATTTTTTTTTTTTTTAAGATTTTATTTATTCATTTGACAGAGACACAGCGAGAGAGGGAACACAAGCAGGGGGAGTGGGAGAGGGAGAAGTAGGCTTCCCTTGGACCAGGTAGCCCAGTGTGGGGCTCGATCCCAGAACCCTGGGATCATGATCTGAGCCGAAGGCAGATGCTTAACAACTGAGCCACCCAGGTGTCCCTGGCCTGTCTTTTATTATATATATTTTTAATATATTTTGGATGCAATTTCTTTGTCATCTATATATGTATTGCAAATACCTTCTCCCACTCTGTCTTTGGTTTCCTATTTTGTTTATTTTTTTTTAAGTAATCTCTACACCTGGTGTGGGGCTCAAACTCACAACCCGGAGATCGAGAGCCATGTGCTCCACCAACTGAGCCAGCCAGGCACTGCTGTCTTTGGTTTCCTAATGGGATCATTTGAAGAATAGTTTTTAATTTCAGTGAAACCTAATTTACCAACTTTTTTTTTTTTCTTAAATAGTGCTTTTTGTATTCTGTTTAAGAAATTTTTGCCTACCCTTAGTATATGAAGATGAGGGTTGGGGCTCCTGGATGGCTCAGTTGGTTAAGTGTCTGCCTTCGGCTCAGGTCATGATCCCAGGGTCCTGGGATCGAGTCCTGCATTGGGCTCCCTGCTCAGCTGGGAGCCTGCTTCTCCCTCTCCCTCTGCCCCTCCCCCTGCTTGTACTTTCTCTCTCTCTCTCTTTCAAATAAAATCTTAAAAAAAAAAAAGAGGGTATTATAGAAAATCTAAGAGTTTTGTCTTAATGGTTGTAGGGAAATCATTTGAGGCTAATATTTAAATATAATTTGCATACTATAAGGTTTATCAAGTGTACAATTCAGTAGTTTTTTAGTGTATTCATAGTGTTCTGCAACCATCACCACTATTTACTTACAGAATTAATAGCTTTTGAGAGAAAGAAAAGGAAGCATAAAAGAATGAGTGGACTATTTAGGGAGTAGCATTTCTTATTATTTTTTTAAGATTTACTTATTTATTTGAGAGAGAGCAAGAGCGTGTGGGGGGGGCGGGCAGAGGAGAAGGGAGAGAGAATTTCAGGCAGACTCCCCACTGAGCGTGGAGCACTCTGCAGGGCTCCATCCCATAATCCTGAGATACGACCAGAGCCAAAATCAGTTGTCGGACACCTAACCAACTGAGCTACTCAGGTGCCCCGTGAGTAGCATGTTTCATATATGTATGTGATACTTTATTGTGGCAATTTGAAATATTTTTAGAACTATTTCTGTAGATTGGTGAGCTTGGACTATCTAGAAATTAAATGTATAAGCAATTGACTTCAAAAAGTTTTTCATATTTACTGTTACAGTATTTGTTGTATAATGAATAAGGGGAACGTAGGGGTCAGAAATAATCATGATTAGCAGAGGCTTTAATAATGCTATTTTGTGCCTTGCATATTACCCATATATTTTATTGCATTACCTATTTTAACTAATTCTTAAAATAGTCTTTGAAGTAATTACTGTTGCTCTCATTTTAGATATGAGGAGACTGAGGTAAGAAGAGATTAAATATTTTTTTTCTTTTTTTTTCTTTTTAAAGATTTTATTTATTTGACTGGGAGAGAGAGAGCACTTGTAGTCAGAGCTGCAGGGAGAGGGAGAGGGAGAAGCAGACTCCCTGCTGAACAGAGAGGCTCACTGTGGGGCTCGATACCATGACCTGAGCCGAAGGCAGTGGCTTAACTAACTGAGCCACCCAGGCGCCCCGAGGTTAAATATTTTCTACGGTCATGGCTAGTTGGTGGTGGATTGAGGACTTCAGAGGCAGTATTAATTCAGGGTCTTAGTCCTTAACCACTCACGCTCTGGTGCCTCTCAATAATTTATAATGCAGAATAACCCCTGTGCAATATATGGATTGTGTACTGTGTTTCGATTACTGTTATTATCTCTTACTGTATCTTGTTCTGGAATTTGATTATCCTACGGAGTTTGCATTGTATTTTGGGGCCTTTTTCATTATATTTACAGTATGCTTCAAGCATTCACCTAAGAGATCAGTTTTATTCATACCTTAAAAAAATATCAATGTGGCTGCTCTGTAGTGGTGCTTTGGTGTGGATAATTGATAAAATCATCTTGATGATGAATTTTTAAAAATGTGCACTGTCTTTACTGAAAATATTTAAAGTTGTTTATTCTTCAGGATGAAGTCTGAATAAAGAAAAGGGATGGAGAATAGGGAAAGGAAGGGCTAAGTATAGCACCTAACGTTGCCTGATTATGACAGACTTTGAAATTTCACAGCCAACAGTTTTTTCTTTTTTTTTTTTTTTTTTTTTTTTAAGATTTTATTTATTTATTTGCGAGAGAGACAATGAGAGACAGAGAGCATGAGAGGGAGGAGGGTCAGAGGGAGAAGCAGACTCCCCGCCAAGCAGGGAGCCCGATGCGGGACTCGATCCTGGGACTCCAGGATCATGACCTGAGCCGAAGGCAGTCGCCTAACCAACTGAGCCACCCAGGTGCCCCGCCAACAGTTTTTTCTTAATTCCTAGTAGAGTCTTGCTCTTCCACTTTGTCACATGGAAATAAATATGTTATAAATGTAATACCAGCTACTGTTTGAAAGATTTGATACTAAAAACCTTCAAGAAGATAGTGGTACTATAACATCTATAGAAAACCATTGTTTATTCTGTAGTACATACTGGATTTCTTAACCTATGTATGAAATAAAGAAATAAATTGAATCATTTTGCACCTACATGTAGCTTATGTCATCATTTCTATATTGGGCATTGTTTCACATCAATGAATATTACTTTTTAATGGTTGTATATTATTATTATTTTTTTAAGGTTTTATTTATTTGAGAGAGAGCATGAGTGGTGGGGAGGGGCAGGTGGAGAGGGAGAAGCAGCCCCCCCACGCTGAGCAGGGATCCCAATGTGGGGCTCGATCCCAGGACCCTGGGATCATGATCTGAGCTGAAGTCAGACGCTTAAGAGCAGCTGAGCCACCCAGGCACCCCTGGTTGTATGCTATTCCTATGAGATAGTTTATCATATTTAAATCAGTCCTTTTTTTTTTTTTTTAAAGATTTATTTATTTGAAAGAGAGGTGGGGGAGAGGGAGAGAGAGAATTTCAAGCAGATTCCCCACTGACTGTAGTGCCCAACACGGGACTTGATCTCATGACCCTGAGCAGAAATTAAAGAGTAGGAGGCTTAATCGACTGAGCCACCCAGGTGCTCTTGATTAGTCTTTTTTTTTTTTTTTTTAAAGATTTATTTATTTGTCAGAGAAAGAGCGAGTGAGTACACACGAGCAGGGGCAGTGGCAGGCAGAGGGAGGAGGGAGAAGCCGGTTCTCTGCTGCAGGGAACCCGATGCAGGACTCGATCCCAGGACCCTGAGATTATGACCCGAGCTAAAGGCAGATGCTTAACCAACTGAGCCACCCAGGCATTCCTAATTAGTCCTTTCTTGATGGATCTTTTTTGTTCCAGTTATCCTCAATATAAAGAACAATGTAACCAATGAACATATTTTATAAACTGCTTTTGGGAGCTGATATAAATTCCTAGAAGCTATTTCACTAGTTCAGAGAGTTGATGTATAGGCTTGCTTTTGATAAGTATTATTAAATCCCCTTCCAGAAAACCATACCGATTTATAGTCCAGCTAGCAGTGTATATAATATAGTGCTGTTTCTCCAGTCTTCCTGAAGCTTGGCAATAATTATTGACATTAATAATTGGCATTATTTTATCTTTGCCAATTTACCAAGCACATTTTTTTGATTACTAGCAAGATTTGAGTATCTTTACATGTTCTGGCTATTGGTATTTTTTTCTCTAAATTGATTATTTGGTTGCTTTGCCCTTCTTTTGGAGTTTTTCTTCCTGATTTATATAAACCTTAACATTAAATGTACATATTTCCTGCATGTAATAGACACTTGGTCTGGATTGTTATTTCTCATAAGCTTTTGTGTGTTCTGCCATCAAGAAGTTTCTGTGTAGTGATATTACCATATATTTCTACATATATATATGTAGATATATGCAATGTAAACACAATGTAAATATATTTTTATATATTTGCATTACTCTTTTTCCTGTATTGTTTTTGTATTTTTATTTTTAAAAGACTTTATTTATTTATTTATTTATTTAGTACGAGCAGAGGGAGAGAGAGAGAATCCCAAGCAGACCCCATACTGAGCATGGAGTTTGATGTGGGGCTCAATCTCATGACCCTGGGATCATGACGTGAGCCAAAATCAAGTCAAGATGCTAACTGACTGAGCCACTCAGGTGCCCCGATTTTGTTATTTTTAGAATGGAAATCTTGTTAACCTACTCATCTTTATTAAGTAGGAAAAACATCATTTCCCTGCTGTGATAGGAGTTAATTTCCCCCATTTTGACATTGTTTTTCTTGACTTTTTTTATGGTGTTTTTTTTTGAAAGGCAGAATTTTTAAACTGAATTTTGAAATAATTTCAGCTTCCAGAGAAGGTGGAAAACTCTCATATATTTTCTCTGTCACACATTAATGTATAAAATGCCATATACCCTAACCCCAATTTACGAGTTGTCATTTTGCTACATTTGCTCATATCCATCCATCATTTGTCTCTCCATCTGCCTGCCTTCCTCCTACCCCAATCTCTCCCTCTTTCTCCTTCCCTGCCTACCTACCTACACACACACACACACACACACACACTTTTTTTTGGAGAACAGTTGAGAGGAACAGAATCCCTAAATACTTCAGTGTGTGCATTTCCTAAGAACAAGGATATTCATTTACATAACTTCAGCATAATTATCAAGACCCAGAAATTTAACATTGATGCTATTAGTATTGAAGTTGCACTAAGTCCCAATAATATCCTTTGTAGTAGTTTTTTTTCCTCTGCTTAGAATCCAGTTGGGGATCAAGGATCGCATTTAGTTTTCATGACTCCTTTAAAGTTTCCTCAACCTTTTTTTTAATCTTTTATGTCACTGATAGTTTTGAAGAGTAAAAACCTTTAATTTTATATACTCCCCATTTTGGGCTTGTTTGGTGTTTTTGTAATGATCAGATTTGGTTAATGCAGTTTTGGAGAAAATAGAACAAAAGTCTCACTGTATCACTTTAAGGGGTACCTGATGACAATTTGTTCCATTATAGATGATGTTACCTAGATCACTTGATGGAATTGGCTTTCATATGTATCCTATGAAAATAATTGATGTTAGCTCATTATGAATTTTAGTTTTGTAAAATCAACATACTCCTAAAATGTAAATATAGCTGCTTTGCCAAGGGTTTTTGTAATATTTATCTTTGATAATGAAAGTGCAAAGATTATTCCTAGATAAGATTTCCCCACCCTATGTTCACTTTATCATGTATATATACATCTGCATAATGTATACATTTAGGGTTTGTTAAATGTAGTGAAACATTTTAATTATTAAGGGTTTGGAAAACATTACATGTTTTGGGATGCCTGGCTGGCTCAGTCAGTAGAGGGGGTAGGACTCTTGATCTTTTGGGGTTGTAAGTTGGAGCTCCACATTGGGTGTGGAGATTACTTAAAATCTTTAAAAGAAAAAAATGACATGTGTTTACAGTAGTAGGGTATGGGAATATTTTAAACTGTTCTTGGCCTTTTTTTTTTTCCCTTTTCAATTTTAATTTTGATTCTTGTTAGTTATCTGGTGTTAAGCTTTATAACAGCTAAGTGGCTTTAACCCTACCATGCTTAGAAATACATATATTACTTAACTGAGGAAAATAAAAAGTAATGATATGCAATATGTTTAGTGATGGTTTTGATTTCCTTACTTTATTGCTAATGAGGCAGTGGTTTGTCTTGGTAGATTTGTATATGTTAGAAATTACGTAGTTGTACTTTTTATTAGATAAGCTTATTAATATGTACTTTTACTTTGCACACACATTTCTCCCCTCTGCCAGTATTTGTTTACTTTGAACATAGTACAGTTATTTACTTGTCTTGGGTTAATTTATTTATTGTAGCTTTTCCTCAGCAACTAGTCTTCTATAGCTCAGCATGATTGATTACGTTCATAATATTGACATTTGAATGACTTCTCGTTGTGTTGGAGTAGTGCTTGAAAAACTCAGACTTTTTTTCAAGGTTGGTACATTAAATAGCCTATCTTTTTAGGTGTTTTGGAATCAAGATCCTAGCCTAAATTGTTGATAAAGAAAAAAGAAATTTTATCAAATCAGACTTAAACTATGATATCCTTATAATTGTGCATACAGGTTAATTCTGGTAACTTGTTGTATAGTGAATGATAGATACTGTTATTGCATCATCACTGTGATGGATGATGAAATAATTTCCTTCTCTTACTCCTTTATGACCTGTTTTGTAGTAGTAGTTGATGCCGATAATTTTATGTATGTATGTATGTATGTATTATAGTGCCTGAGGGGGGCCCCCAGCTTTTTGAGGTATAATTGACAAATGAAATTGTAAGATATTTAAATTATACATCATGAAGATTTGATATGTATATACAGTTGTGATGAAAGGATTTTCTCCATCTGATTAACATATCCATCACCTCATATATATAGCTTTTTTTTTGGTAAGAATCTTTTGATTTTTTTTTTTTAAGATTTTATTGTCAGAGAGCTTGCTAGTGCACAAGCAGGGGGAGTGGCAGGCAGAGGGAGAAGCAGGCTCCCTGTTGAGCAAGGAGGCTGATGTGGGACTTGATCCCAGGACCCTGGGATCATGACTGAGCCGAAGGCAGACGCTTAACCAATTGAGCCACCCAGGCATCCCGAATCTTTTGATTTTCAACAGACATTCTCTGTAGTAACACGAAGCTTTAAATACCCTGTGCTGCTATCTTTCTTTAATTTGTCTTTGACATTTTGTATGTGTGTCTGTATTTGAAGCTCTCATGTTCCCTAGCCTTGGCAGCCAGTGTTTAGGATGCTCCCGCTGACCAAACGTGGTAATATTTGACTATAAAGAATAATAACTGCAGTGATCCCCATGATTCTAAAAGACAAAAAATGATTCCCTTTCTTCCTCCAAAAGAAAAACTTAATTGGTCACCATTGGAGGATGATCGTGATCTCATTATTTAGAAAGCTGGTAAGAATCAAGTAGTTTTTCTTTTACTGTGTGAACTGTGCTGCCACTGGGTGTCCAAATCCTGTGCTTGAGTTGCATCTGTGACCAATTAAATTAGAATCTGGGGCATGCAGCCAGGCATTTTGCTGTAATGAAAAAAATTGAATGACTTGGATGTGCACCTAGGCTTAAGAACCACTGTTCTACAAGGTATTTCTCTTATGGGGTACCTTGTACTAAATAGCATTGCTATGGTAAATGCAACTACCAGTTCAGTGGTCCTCGAAAAGGGAGAAAAAAATAGAAGGACAAAGAGTTATGCTATGTATACTGTGTGCATGTTGCACTTGGGATCTTGTTTTTATTGATGTAAACTTTCTTTTCTAGGCCTCCTTGATGCCGCACTTGCCTGTTCTTCATCCTTCCCACCCCTATTTCCAAACTCATTGGCTGCTCTGTCTAGTCACCTTTGCTGGCTTCTGCTCTACCTGACTTCTAAATGTTGGAGAGTGCTCTCTTAAAGTTCTTACCCTAGGTGTCCTTTGGTTTTAAATACTATTAAATATTATTTATATACTGATTACTCTCAGATGTTTATCTCTAGCCCTAACAATATTCCCTCTTGGATTCCAGAATGGAATATTTGGCTTGGATGTCTAAGAGAGTATTTTTTCATTTCAGACATGGTTCTACTCTAGACTCAGTAAATAGTAAGATCATCAGGGGCTCTGGCTTTAAAAGCCCTGTGTCATTCTTGATTCCTCTCTTAAAGAACTTCTCCTGTACTCCCATAAATGCATTAGCAAATCCTGTCAATTTGAGCCTCAGTATATTTTGAATATGACTACTACTACTCTCCCTACTCTTTTTTTTTTTTTTTAAAGATTTTATTTATTTATTTGACAGAGAGACAGCGAGAGAGGGAACACAAGCAGGGGGAGTGGGAGGGGGAGAAGCAGGCTTCCCACGGAGCAGGAAGCCCGACGCGGGGCTCTGTCCCAGGACCCTGGGATCATGACCCAAGCTGAAGGCAGACGCTTAATGACTGAGCCACCCAGGCGCCCCTCTCCCTACTCTTTTATCCCCAGTTATCTTCTGTGATTCTATTAGTCACTCAGGTTTTTTTTTCTTTTTTAAGATTTTATTTATTTATTAGAGAGAGCCCAGTGCACAAGAGTGGGGAAAGGGGCAGAGGGAAAGGGAGAAGCAGAGAGTCTGCTATGGGGCTCAATCCCAGGACCTTGAGATCATGACTTGAGCGAAAGGCAGACGCTTAACTGACTGAGCCACCAAGGCACCCCTAGTCACTCAGTTTTAAATAGATGGTAACTCCTCACTCTCTCCAAATTAAAATCCCTGTTTCCTAGCATGATGCATAATGGGGTCTTCATATCTGTTATTTACCTGCTTAACTCATTCATTCCCTTACTATAATGATCTAGCTATACTATATACTACTTGTAGGTCTCAAGTGGATCATGCTCATTGTGTTTTTTTTTTTTTTTAAGAAATTTTTCTTTTTAAAGGTTTTATTTATTTGACAGAAAGAGACACAGCGAGAGAGGGAACACAAGCAGGGGAAGTGGGAGAGGGAGAAGCAGGCTTCCCGCTGGGCAGGGAGCCCGATGCAGGGCTCGATCCCAGGACCCTGGGATCATGACCTGAGCCGAAGGCAGAGGCTTAACGACTGAGCCACCCAGGCACCCCATCATTATGGCTTTGTATAGGCTGTGCTTTCTGCCTGGAATTTTTTTTTTCCCTAAGCTTTTATTTATTTATTTGAGAGAGAGAGCATGAGCACGAGTGGTGGGGCGGGGCAGAGGGACAAACAGTCTCCCTGCTGAGCAGGGAGCCCAATGCAGGGCTCCATTCCAGGACCCTGAGATCCATGACCTGAGCCGAAGTCAGATGCTTAACCTACTGAGCCACCCAAACACCCCTGCTTGGAATTTTTAAAAGCTTTTTATTTTGGAAAAATTTTAGATTTACAGGAAAGTAAGTTGCAAAGAAAAGATAGTACAGAGAGTATCCATATACCTTCACTGACTTTGTTTCCCTGGGTGTTACCTCAGAGTACTTTGGTACATTTGTCACAACTAAGAAACCAACATTTCTATCTGGAATTTTTATTTTTCTGTAGATCACCTGCTAATAAATACTGCCCTATCATCTGTGAAACTGATGTTTTCTGCTCTGTGTTTCAGTAGCCCCTCCTAGATTTTCATAGCACTTCTCGTAATATATGAATAAGACAGTACTAGCAAAGATAGTTTCATTATTACTACATTCAAACACATTTGGAAAAAAAAACAAAACCAGCGATTCCATGTTTCACATTTTAGAACAGCTACTTGACCACAACAGTAGCCAACATGAGTATTTCAGTGGATTTGGGAGATAGATCATTAAAAATTATTGGGTGTCCAACAACCAGATTTTTCCCTGATTGTTGAAATCAGAACATCAGAGTGGTGGCTTAAATTCAGGGCTCATTTTATGTGTTGGTGAAAACATGACTATTTGAACATTAAAATCACACTCAGCACCATGAGATGCTCATGTTGAGAGGAATGAAAGGCCATTTGAGGCAATAGCTCAAATGTCTCTCACCTTGTTCTCTGTGATGTATACCTAATGAATGGAATATTCATTAGATGATGCTTAAAATTATTTTCTCTTCTAGGGTAAAAGAATTTGTATTTAAGTGAAATGTGTGTAATTCTGTTATTTCTTTTTTTTTTTAAAGTACTTCTCATTCTAAATTCTCATTGTACTTTTGTGTTTTCTTGTTTAGATTTATTTATGATTCTTGATGGATGAATGGTTAAAATCAAAACTGTTTTCTTTTAGAATTCTCATTATTAATTTCCAGAACATTGAAGCGTTGCTGATTAAAATACACTTGTGATATTTACTCAGTTCTAGATGCTGTCAGGGCCTGTTCGTTGAAGTATTGAAGGATTCTGGGACAAAATGAATCTGCTAGCCTACTGGGACTCTTATATTTAAGGATATTCCTGGGTGGAGTTATATCACAAAGTCCTTCTGAATTTAAACCTGAGGGCTTGGATCTGAACTGTCATCTCTTCCTTAATTGTAGTCAGGTAGCTATTCTAAAATTTGAAATACAGATTTTTTGGCTTTTTTTCAACAAATTTGTTTGAATAACTAATATTAAACTGGGAATTCCAGAGCAAAGATGGTCTTATTTTATTGTATTCCTTAAATCATATGACACAAGGACCACAAAGGACAATGTATGTTTTTAACTAGGTATTAGGAAATACAGGGATGATATCTTCTAATATTAAAAAGTAAGAGAAATAAATACTGTATGGCTTTATTCTGTGGCAGTACTGTATAATAGAAATATGTATGAACCAAATATATCATTTCATATTTTCCAGTGCTTCATTAAAATAATTGAAATAGATGAAAATAATTTAAGAGGTATCTTTGACTTAACCCATTTTATTATTTCAACATCTTAGCAGTATACAAAGTTAATGAAATTTTTTGCTTTTTGGGTACTAAATCTTCAAAATTCAGTGTGTATTTTTTTTTTTTTTTAAGATTTTATTTATTTTGAAAGAGCGAGCAGGCACAGCGAGGGGGAGGGGCAGAGGGAGAGGGAGAAGCAGACTCCCCGCAGAGCAGGGAGTTGATCCCAGGACCCAGGGATCATGACCTGAGCCCAAGGCAAACGCTTAACATACAAGCCACCCAGGTACCCTCAGTGTGTATTTTATACTTAAAATTCTTTACAATTTGTAATAGCCACATTTCAAGTGCTCACTAACTATATGTATCCAATGCCTAAAATGTATTGGACAGTGTAAAATTAACTCATTAGGGTAATTCTACTTAAGCATTCTCAGTTCAGATGCAAAACGTTTCATCTTTATTTAGGTTTCACAAAATTTGCAATTGGAGAGGTAGATTCACATACCAAGCTGTTCAGATATACTTAAAAGTTTTTCAGTAGTGAAATTGAGTATCAGGTATTCAATTGAAAATTAAAGTGGAAGGGGCTGGTCTTACTGTTACAGTAAAAAGACATTACTTTTTTTTTTTAATTAAATGGTTATTAAGGAAATAAAAACCACAGTGAGTTACTACCTCATACTAGGATGATTTTAATAAAATAAACTGAAAATAACAAGTGTTGACAAGGATGTGGAGCTAGCTGATGGTTATACAACATTGTGAATGCACTAAAGACCACTGAATTGTACACTTTAAAATGGTATGTTCTATGAATTTACCTCAATTAATAAAAATTAATTTAAATAAAATTAAAGTTTTGTTTCTTGGTTAGAGTATTCTTAAAGTTTTAAGTAGCAACATTTGCCTAGTGGATTTTGTAGTAGACAGTGTTCTATTGGTAATCTATAGGAGATGGAAATTTTTTTTTTTTTTTAAAGATTTTATTTATTTATTTGACAGAGAGAGACATAGCGAGAGCAGGAGCACAAGCAGGGGGAGTGGGAGAGGGAGAAGCAGGCTTCCCGCGGAGCAGGGAGCCCGATGTGGGACTCGATCCCAGGACCCTGGGATCATGACCTGAGCCAAAGGCAGATGCTTAACGACTGAGCCACCCAGGCGCAGGCGCCCCTATAGGAGATGGAAATTTTTAAAGCATTATTTCTTGGCACTCAAAATATACATAGTAAATTTTTAAGTTCTGAGAATTCAGTAACCATTAGTTGCTAAACTTCTCGTTGTCAGAATCTGTAGCTGAACATTCTTTTTTTTTTTTTTTTTTAAAGATTTTATTTATTTATTTGAGACAGAGAGAATGAGAGAGAGAGAGCACATGAGAGGGGGGAGGGTCAGAGGGAGAAGCAGGCTCCCTGCCGAGCAGGGAGCCTGATGCGGGACTCGATCCAGGGACTCCAGGATCATGACCTGAGCCGAAAGCAGTCGCTTAAACAACTGAGCCACCCAGGCGCCCTGTAGCTGAACATTCTTGATGCAGGCTCTCTGAGGACACTATTGATAGGGTCATTGTAAGAATTAAATGAAATACTAATTTTAAAACACTGGATAGGGGGCGCCTGGGTGGCTCAGTTGGTTGAGCGACTGCCTTCGGCTCAGGTCATGATCCCGGAGTCCCGGGATCGAGTCCCGCGTTGGACTCCCTGCTCGGTGGGGAGTCTGCTTCTCCCTCTGACCCTGCCCCCTCTCGTGCACTCTCTCTCACTCTTTCTCTCTCAAATAAATAAAAAATAAATAAAATTAAAACACTGGATAGGGGTGATTGCTCCTTTCTGCCCTTAACCCCTGAATGTAGTTGAAGTTGTTATTTCATAGGTCTGCTGACCACATGTCAGCACTTTAAGGGTGGGAACTTAAGTATTCATTCTTAGACCTTTAGCTTTTTTCTTTTTTTTAAGATTTTATTCATTTGAGATAGCACGAGCAGGGGCAGAGGCAGAAGCAGGCTCCCCGCTGAGCCAGGAGCCCAATGTGGGGCTCCATCCCAGGACCCTGGGATCATGACCCCAGCCGAAAGCAGATGCTTAACGACTGAGCCACCCAGAAGCCCCTACTTTTAGCATCTTACATAGTACATAGAATAGGTAAATATTTGAACTAAAACCTTGACTCATTCCTCTGCCTCTTAGTGTGCACCTTAGAATGGGCAAAGATTTTTATTAGTAATGCTGAGTACCATTAGAGCCCATGAAATGTCTCTTGTCTATCAAAATAAATAGAATAATTATGAATGGCACTGTATAAGGAGCTTGCTGTGAAATATTTCAGCCAGCATCAGTTTTATCAGAATCTCTAAGTAGTTTAGTTCTTCAGATATATTTAGAAATAGGATTTGTAAGGTGCTTCTGGATATATATATATGCATATATTCGTAAAAGTGTATTGTTGCCTTCAGAATGCATGGAGAAAAGATGAATTGGGGTAAGTATCTAGATAAGCAGGAAAGTGTCGGGATATCCTCAGAGGAAGATGGGCTTTTTATAAGTTGGGTAGATTTAGAGGGACTTTCTAAATAAAGGTACGATCTCTACCAACAGAGTTGTATTGTGTTTTTAAAAGTTTAAAATGGTAAAGGTGCCTGGATTGAAAGAAAGAGCCTGGAAACATGTAGATTTTTTATGGTATTATCTAGATAAACTCTAATATAAGTTGAACCACCTAGGACTAATGTGATGGATTTATTTGGTATTCAGCATGACCGATGTGCATGCTTGGAGTTTGGTTGTTAAGTCAGAAGCTAAGTAAATTGGATGAGTTATTACTAGAAAAGCCACCAGAAATCCAGCTGTGGATTTTACTGTTTGGGGATCATTTTGAAAATGGTGTTTGTTCTAATTAGTAACATTTATTTGTTAGAAGTCACACACTTGTACTATAGCTAATTTGTGTACTATGATTTTAGTGATATTCAAACATTCTGCATTCATTGTGGGATAGTGCTCTGCCAGGGGACTTGGAGAGTTAACCTTTTGTTTTCTCAATCTGGCAAGTGCAGAAGGCTAAAGAGCATTATTTAATGGAACTTACAGAGAGTTGCATAAGACCAACCCTGGGCATAAGTCTTCTCTGAGCAGCTGGATCTAGTAGTTCAAAAGTCAGTATCACTGTCTATCTTCCCGTTAAAACAGTGTAGAACAGTAGGGAGGCTGCCGAAGGTCTTGAAGTAGTATGTATCATTAAGATAAAAATAATTTTAAAAATCTAGGAGTCCTAAGTAGTTGTTAGGATATCTAATTCTTTTTTTTTTCCTAAGCTTTATTTATTTTAGAGAAAGTGTGTGTTTGGCCGGAGAGGGAGAGGGAGAGAGAGAATCCCAAGCTGAGCGCGGAGCTGACGTGGAGCTTGATCCCACTACCCATGAGGTCATGAGCCATTACCAGCTGAGCCACCCAGGCACCCCAGGATATCTAATTCTTTGATTTAAAAACAACTTTGGGGTGCCTGGGTGGCTCAGATGGTTAAGCGTCTACCTTCGGCTCAGGTCATGATCCCAGGGTCCTGGGATCGAGCCCCACATCGGGCTCCTGGCTCAACGGGAAGCCTGCTTCTCCCTCTCCCTCTGCCTCTCTCATGCTCTCTCTCTCTCTATCTCTGTGTCTCAAATGAATAAATAAAATCTTTAAAAAAAAAAAAACCAAAAAACAACTTACTAGGACGCCTGGGTGGCTCAGTCAGTTGAGCTTCTGCCTTTGGCTCAGGTCATGATCCCAGGGTTCCAGGATCAAGTCCTGCATCAGGGTCCTTGCTTGGCAGGGAGCCTGTTTCTCCTCCCCACCCCCCCGCCCCGACGAATAAACAAATGAAATCTTAAAAAAAATAAAAACTTACTGTTTCTCTTAGGAAAGTGATTAATTGAAGACCCATATTTTTTCTGGGAAGAACATTCACTATTTTTGTCTTGTGTATAGCGGGAAGCGCAGTAAACTGGAGAGTTGTGAAACTATAGAGTTTTCTTCTCCAGCTCTGCCACTGCCTAGTGTATTATTTTGGGCTACTTATAAAAATAAAGGATGTAGTAGTCTCATAATTCCTATCTGGAATAGTTCTATAGTGTTACCGATTTACTTGTGAAACTACAAAATATTCCCTCATTCATATTATACTTGTGCCCTACATGGCATCCCTGACATCCTTTTTTATTTTTATTTAGTGTGTTGTTGGTGGCTGCAACGCCAGCTTTGCTTCTCAGGGAGGGCTAGCTCGCCATGTACCCACACACTTCAGTCAGCAGAACTCCTCAAAAGTTTCTAGCCAGCCAAAGGCCAAAGAAGAATCTCCTTCTAAAGCTGGGATGAACAAAAGGAGAAAATTAAAGAACAAAAGACGACGCTCATTACGTAAGTGTTTCACTAAAAATCTGTATGTGTATTAGATAGCTTTTGTTTATATCTTGGGCATTCATGGAATTCAGGTTTTACTGTTCTTTAACTCTGCTTGCATGTTTTTGTTAACAATAATAAACAGATAGGATCCCTTGGGTGTCAGTGTGAGAGTTCAGTGTGATAAATGTTTTATCTTAGTAGTTAAGGGAGGGTAAGTATATGTGGCCTTAGAATATAAAATCTGTGTAGAATTACATTTTGATGGCTCCTTTGATTCTGTTCTAAAATAAGAAAATTTAAAATATGGCAATGTTGGTATTTTAGAAAATTTGGACATGTTAAAGGTAATAATGAAATAAAAGTAACTAGTCTGCCCCAAAGCGGTATGTGTGAATAGCAAAAACTATTTGTAATATGTGTCTCAGTACTTAAGTCTATTGTAACATCTCTTATGTGCTCAATTACCAGATTATGAAATGTATCCTCAATATTTAAGATAGAACACAAGATGATGAGGCTTACAAATGCAGGGAGCAGGAATTGACTTAGAACCTCCAGAGCCTAGCACTGGCCCTGGTTCTTAGTGTCACCTGGCAAATAAATATGTCCTAAATGAAGAAGTATGATTGACTGCAGCTGTCATTGAAAGGGAGTCCACTGCAAGGGTGAACTAGAAAAAAAAAATAGATTGCACTGTACCCTCCTTTCTCTTGGGATTTGATTATAGAAGAGACTCCAGACACTAAACCAGATTAGAAGGTTTGTCTCTAGAATGTTAACATTTTTTTGTTACTACAAAGCTGCAGTGGACAAATGAACAAATCATAGGTGACAAACTTTTCTAAACTCTTTAAGTTTCTTGTTGAAATAAACAAGTGTATTTTTCAGAGTTGGCTATTGAATTTAGGTTATGGATCCATTTTCCTTTTGCCTTCCATTTTGTAAAAACAGAAATGACATCTGTTTATTTTACTTGACTATTGATTTGGGTAGCCTGCAATCACAGAAAATTGCTAAATATATATTATGGTATTCAAAACTGAGAATGACTTTCCCACCTATTCCACTTAATAACCTCATTATTTTCTTCTGAGTGTATACATAGTAATCATTTAAACTTACTGACTTTTTCACATTATTTGTTTGGTAATACCTCTACAGTTTGCTAGTTCTCTTAAGGAGAACGGTTCAGTTAAGTATCCAGTCCTCACTTAGAAATGGAGGGACCGGTGGCTGCTTTTAAGTCTGGCCTCTTTTGAGAATGTTTTTTCCAATATTAACTAATAAAATGGGCTACGTAGGGAGAGTGGTGGGGAGGGAGGTCTTGTGGTAGGTGAAAAAAAAAACCTTTTTGCTTCCTTTTTTATGGGGGAGAATGAGGATAATCCTGAATATATGAACTTTAAAAGATCCAAGACCTTTCACTGTGAGTAGCCACTATTAAGTGCTGTGGTTTGAATGGCAGAGCTGCTGCCATTGCACTCCATTCCTTCCTTAAAAATATACAAGTCTATAGTAGTGTACTAAAATCACTTTGATAGTACCTTCTTCATGTAATTCAGAGAGGTCATTTTCACTTAACTGGGTGAAATGTATATTAACAAATAGTAGAACTGTAGCTCTTGCTGTTTGATACAATTTTGACATACTTTAAAGTGGAAAGAATAGTACAATAAATAGTTGTATATCTTTCATTTAGAGAATATGCCGTATTTGATTTATCTCCCTACATACATACTCTTTTCCTGATTCCAACATACAAGAATGCATCTCCTAAGAATAAAGATATTCTTTTACATGGCCATAATACCATTCTTGGGGAGATACCCATAATACCATACCAAAAAGGCAAAAAGAAATCAGGTAACATGTATAGTTTTGAGCCACAGTCTTTATTTTTGTGGTCTCCAAAGGTTTTTTGATTGTATAGCTCATCAGTTAAAAAAAAATGCTTGAGCACCCAGTCCCAACATCTGTGCTTATATAGTGCACACAGATAATGCTACTGATACATATTATAAAGCAGTTACCAAGAAGGGTATACTGAAAAACATCAAGATGAAAAAAAAAGTAGTGATAGTATTTTCTTCCCTTACCCTAAGGGATCATGACACAGACCTGCTTTGGAGACTATTGTTCTAGTTTCTCTGTTTCCTCTAAGTGCTTATCCTGCTCAGGAAAAAGCGTATTTGGAGAGCACGGACAGAGTAGAGTACACTTTTTTTCCCCCCAGTAGGCACAAATCTGATAGGAAGGGGATTTGTTTTTCCTTTTGACTTTTTTTTTTTCCCCCATAAACGTCAAATATTTTTTTCTGATTTACTGTTGCATTCCTAGTCTTGTGGGTTCTGCTAGTTTATTACTTGATGTTTTGCTTATTTCCTTTTGAAGAAAAGTCCAGTGAAAAAATAGCTATTCATTATTGAGTATGCCAACTGGTGAAAACATTTCCCACAAAAGCTCTGGTGGATTTGTGTAGATGTTCTGAGAACTCCATGATTAGCAGAGGCAAATCCACCTCACGTAGTAAATCAGAATAGTGTGGTAAATCAGCATACATGTAATTCAGAATAGACTGTACCAGGAAATCAGGCCATTTCATTTATTGTCAATAAAATTTAATTTTTAATTACAGATGATCTTGAAAATTTTCATGTATTAGTAAGCTCCACAATTGTAAAATATGAAATTCACTTTCCTTATTTTGAGCAACATTCTTATTAGGAATAAAAATAGCATAATTTATAATAATACTAGTGGGATGAAAACAGAAATTTAAAAAATGTTCTTACCAAACCAAATTAAATCTTCAGTGTATAGTTTTGTTGTGATTACACTAAGAGATTGCTTACTCCAGATTTGTGAACTTATTTTAAAAAGTAGTATAAGCTTATTAATATAAACCACTTTGTGATTTAAGACATTTTTCATATGCATTTGTTTTACTTAATCATAGTCTATAGCTGTTGTATATTCATTTCACAAATAAGGAAACAGGTTAAGTAGATTAAGCAGTTGCCGAAGTCAGACAGCTAATAACTGGTGGAGTTGGGAGTTAGAATTTTGGCAGACTCATTGGCACTGAAAACTGTATTTATAATTTTCTTAGATTGTTGTTAGTTATTTTTTTTCTTTGAATATTTATTTATTTGAGAGGGAGAGGGAGAGCAAATCCCAAGCAGACTGCCCACTAAGCGTGCAGCTGATATGGGGCTCAATCTCAGGACGCTGTTCCAGGACCTGAGCCCAAACTGAGTCAGATGCTCAACCATCTGTACCACCCAGGCGCCCCAGAAGAGTTATTTATATTCAAGAAAATACTTGCCAAAAACTCCAAAATAATATTACAGGTTTTTCAGATTTGGAAAAAAAATTTTTTTTTAAATTTATTTAAGTAATCTCTACACCCAACGTGGAGCTCAAACTCACAGTCCTGAGATCGAGTCCTTTGCTCCTCCAACTGAGCCAGCCAGGTGCCCCAGATTTGGAAAATTTTTGATTACATGTTAATATAGAATATTCATGACATGTATTTTATATATTTGGCTGTGGTGAATTAGATCTCAGCATATTGATAGATGAGATACTCATCAGATTTTTGAAAATACAGGACTGGTGCTCAGGAGAGGTACTGAAATAAAATATGAAATTATATGGAAAAGATAGTAGCTGTAGTGTGGAATCATGAGGCCTAAGGTTAGAACCTCACACACCAATGGGCATAGTTAACACACATTCACTCATTAGTTGGAAGTCTACTTTTGTGTATCCTTCTTGTCAGGTAGACCCTGTGTTCTGAAAGCAAAATAAAATTTTTTATTTAAATACCAGATACGTATGTTAATTGTTTCAGTCCTTCTTCTTACATATTTTTGTGGAAAATCTTGGCAGATTGTTACATTTTTCTAAATATTCTTTACCTTTTTGTATTGACTTTTAGCACGACCACATGATTTCTTCGATGCACAAACACTGGATGCGATAAGACATCGAGCCATATGCTTTAACCTCTCAGCTCATATAGAAAGTTTAGGGAAGGGACACAGTGTTGTTTTTCATAGTACTGTAAGTATTTGTTACTGTTTTTTTTTAATTATCAATGTAGGTTTGCAAGAGCATGTATTTTGACTTTCACAGTCATATTTCTAAACTGCTCAAAATCTTAAGAAAATATATTTTAACAAAATCACAAAAAGTTCTGCTTTATCAGTATTTTAAAAATTACATGTATTGTTGGTTATAAAGCAAATACAGTTAACTCTTAACATGGGTTTGAACTGCACAGGTCCACTTTGAACACAGATTTTTTTTCAATAAAGATAGTAAAGTACTGTAAATGTATTTTTCTTCCTTATGATTTTCTTAATATTTTCTTCTAGTTTATTATAAGATATGGTATATAATACATATAATGTATAAAATATATTAATTGTTTATGTTATCAGTAAGGCTTCTGATCAATAGACTGTTGTAAAGTTCTTGGGGAGTCAAAAGTTAAACGTGGATTTTCGATAATATGGGTGGTTGGCAGTCCTAACCTCTGCATTGTTTAAGAGTCAACTGTATTTTCCACAATTCAACATTTTGATGATTAAATTGAATATTTTAGCCTTTAGTTTGAGCTATTTAGGAATATTGGGGTGACATTTGGGCTTGTAGGCATTTGAAGATCAGGCTCTAACCTTAAACTAGGTGTCTTTTCTGCTTTCCTCATTTGTAAAATTAGAATATTAGACTCTTTTTAACTCATAGCCATAAGTGCTTACATGCTTCCCCCTCACCCCCCAGAACACATCTAAAGTTGGAATTAAATAAGATAACGGCCACAGATTAAAGATTTGTGAAGGAGGGAGTTTTTGTTTATTCTACTGATGTATCCCAAATTTCTGTAATTGTGCCTTGACACATAGTAGGCAATCTGTATATTTGTTTGAATGACTATGTTCAGTATCAAGTTCAAATTTCAAGTGTCAAATTTGAAAAAGCAATAAATACTTTTATTTTTGGTTAGCTAGGAAGTAACAGAGAGTTGTTCTTTATTCCCATGCCCCTTGCCATTTTATTATCCAGTCATCCTTAAATTGGTGTATTTTGGTGTAGGTAAGTTAGTAGAGATAAATTTTAGACCAGACCTTGGTGATTTGAAACCCTGGAGAAAGGGATTGTTTAATTTTGACTGTTGAAATATAAAATATACTAAATTTAGGTTTTATTTCTTCTTTTTTTTTTTTAAAGATTTTATTTATTTATTTGAGAGAGAGAATGAGAGAGAACACATGAGAGGGGATAGGGTCAGAGGGCAAAGCAGACTCCCCGCTGAGCAGGGAGCCCGATGCGGGACTCGATCCAGGGACTCCAGGATCATGACCTGAGCCGAAGGCAGTCGCTTAACCACCTGAGCCACCCAGCCGCCCTAGGTTTTATTTCTTATTATCAGTCAGAATGCACAAGAATTATATACAGAAGATCTATTATTATTATTATTGGTGCAAAAATGTGGTTTTAGTATAGCATGGAGATAGGACCTGTGGGCAGAAAGAGCTGCCTAAAAAAATCAGTATTGATACCAGTTTCTCTACTGGTTTGAATATTTTTTCCATCTCCTATAACTCTATTGCATTGCATTTTCACTTTTTCTTTTATGTATACTTCCAGTGAAACATTCCCAATTTTGATTATGATGACCAGAATGAAGGGCAAGAAATGTAAAGATTAGACCGAAAGCAAGGGACATTTTCTGAGATTGGAGCATGTGTTGTGAGTTTGGGTTTGAGGAAAGGTGCACCGTTATTTATTCTCTTTTAAAGAACATTGGATTAAAAAAAGAACATTGGAAATATAGTTATCTAAATAAGAATGAAAGGGTTGAAAGGAAAATTAGAGTTTGAGAAGACAAAGTTAAAATGGCTGTATTGGGAATTCTGTTGGGATTCAGCAAGATCAGGTACTTGTTCAGCAGTAATGGTTAAAGTCCTCCCTTGTTGTTGTTGTTATTTTTAAAATATTTTATTTATTTGAGAGAGGAAGAGAAGAGAGCACAAGTGGGCGGAGGGGCAAAGGGAGAGGGAGAAACACATTCCTCGCTGAGCAGGGATCCCGACACAGGGCTCCATCCCAGAACCCTGGGATTATGACCGAGCTGAAGGCAGATGCTTAACCAACTGAACACCCAGGCACCCCTGAAATCCTCCTTTGAAGTTTGATAACATAGGTTTATGATTTGGTAGGTCTATAATTGTTTTTTTTTCAAAGGTCAATAAGTAAGATGTGGTCACCAGACCCAAAGTATGGCATTAGTACCTGTTTGTTCATTCACTTAAATATTGAGCTCCTACTGTGTACTAATGATACAACAGTGAGCAAAACCATTAAAACAACTGTGTCTAGTGGAAGAGACATGATAAATAAGATGAAATAGTAGTAAATTGCAAAAACTTACAGGAAGTGGGGGTATGAGCCATTTAATTATTAGGGGGATGAATGTCATAGCTAGAAGGAAAATCAAATATAAAATTGAAAAATAGGAATATGCTAAGTATGTCTGAAAATATGCCAAGTATGCGAGAAGGCAGAGAGTAGGAGTTAAGTCAGAGAGGTAATAGGGGGAGAATCTTGTTGGACTAAGACTTTGGTTTTTATTCTTTGTGTGATTGAAAGCCATTGAAGAAGTTTGAGTAGCCATGATCTGATGTGATTTTTTGTTTTGTAATTTTTATTGAGGTATAATAAATATAAACTGCACCCATTTAAAGTACACAGTTTTATGAGTTTTGACAGTTGATCTATGAAACCACCACCGGCCGCCACAGTTAAGATATAGAACATTCCCATCACTCAAAAGTTTTCTAGTGTAAAACTTCACTGATCTCTTTCCTCTCATGTGGATTTTAATGTGCTCACTTGGGTTTCTGTGTTGAAAACAGAATGTAGGTCAGGTTGGGGAAAAGAGGATCAGTCCTTTTAGTATCTGAGGTGAGAAAAGGCCAGAATGGTTACAGTGGAGATGCTAAGAATTGTTAGATTCTGAATATCTTTAGAAAGTAGTACTGACCATGGGTGGCTCAAACGGTTAAGCATCTGCCTTCGGCTCAGGTCACGATCTCAGGGTCCTGGGATTGAGCCCCGCATCGGGCTCCTCCTCCCTCTCCTTCTGCCTGCTGCTCCCCCTGCTCGTACTCTCTCTCTAATTAAAAAAAAAAAAAAAAAAATCTTAAAAAAAAAAAAAGTACTGACCAGAATTATGGATGGATCAGATGTTGTGTTTGATAATGAAAGTAAAGGATAACTCCACTGTTTTTGGCCTGGGCAACTGGACAAAAGAATGGAGTTGCCATCGAACAGAGAATTTGGGGAGAGCAGATTGAGGGAGAGGGCAATGTCAAGAGCTTAATTTTTGACACATTCAATAGAGAATCTATTGCCTCTTTCACTTAGCCAGATGGAGGTAAGAGTTTGAGCCCAGAGGAGAGGTGTGGCTACAGATACAAATATGGACATTTTCAGCATATTAGTGGTATTTAAAGGAATCAGACTGGATATGGTCACCTAGGAATTAAGTATAAATAGAGAAGAAGTGTAAGGAATGAGGTTTGGGGCTTATCACTGATTTTAAAGGGCAATAGATCTGGTGAAATAATCGTTTAGTAATGAGCAAGTATCATGAATATTAAGGAATAATGATGGTGACGGTGAATAAGCTTATGTTTTGAAAATGAAGCACCAATGTTCACATGCTTTCATTAGAGCAGCTTTTTTTTTTTTTTTTTTTAAAGATTTTATTTATTTATTTGACAGAGAGAGATATAGCGAGAGCAGGAACACAAGCAGGGGGAGTGGAAGAGGGAGAAGCAGGCTTCCTGCTGAGCAGGGAGCCCGATGTGGGACTCGATCCCAGGACCCTGGGATCATGACCTGAGCCGAAGGCAGACGCTTAACGACTGAGCCACCCAGGCGCCCATTAGAGCAGCTTCTTGTGATGAAATCTTTAGGTTCACCATGGGAAGAACAGAGATGATCAAAAGAATGAAGGAACTGAAAACTGGTGATATTAGGAGTCTGGAAAAAAAAATTTTTTAATTCACTGTGTCAAAATCGTCTATGAACATGAAAATCAGTTTTTTAGCTGTAGAAAATATCTGAGAGGTTTTAAGAACATGATACTTAATGTTTGCCATACAATAAAAAACTAACGAATAACAGTGATTTGCACCCTGAAGTCACATCAGGGATGCATGAATACCTTGAACTGAGGAAGAGCCACAAAGGTAGAGTGTAATCTGAGGAGTGCTTTTTCCTGAGGAAAGTGGAAGGAAGAGGTAACAGTATGGGAAAAGGTACTTCATTGGACACAATAGAAAAGAAGGGGGTTACGTGGACCTCCCAAATTCCATGACTAGGAAGGTTTTGATGGAGGTGGTATGTGTTAAATAGAATCACTTCTTCTTTTTTTTTTAAAGATTTTATTTATTTGACAGAGAGAAACACAGCGAGAGAGGGAACACAAGCAGGGGGAATGGGAGAGGGAGAAGCAGGCTTCCCGCTGAGCAGGGAGCCCAATGCGGGGCTCGATCCCAGGACCCTGGGATCATGACCTGAGCCGAAGGCAGACACTTAACGACTGAGCCACCCAGGCGCCCCCACTTCTTTTTTTTTTTTTTAAAGATTTTATTTATTTGACAGAGAGAGACATAGTGAGAGAGGGAACACAAGCAGGGGGAGTGGGGAGAGGGAGAAGCAGGCTTCCCGCCAAGCAGGGAGCCCGATGCGGGGCCTGATCCCAGGACCCCAGGATCATGACCCGAGCTGAAGGCAGACACCCGACAACTGAGCCACCCAGGCGCCCTGAATCACTTCTTTTAGTAGGCAGACTATTCAATATTAACTGCAAATTTAAGTTTCCTAGCAACCAAATAAGCAATTACAGGAAATAACCATACTGATAATGAAACAGTTTGCAGAAAAATAGGTTGTGAGGTACATACTGTGCAGTTGGCCTAATTTGTCTTACTTCTTTAATTGAAACGTTTTCTTTTGAGCCTTCTCCAGAAGAGGTCAGCAGAATCCTAGTTACCAGTTAGTTGGCTTGCTGTGCTTGGTTGGTTTGCATTGTTTTCATGTCTTATTTTTTTGTATAGGTATTTTGTTTCAACATCTTCAGATCTGTTTTGGGGCTCTTAAATTAATCTCATTGCCAAGTCTAGAGTTAGTGTTGGTTTTTAAATAATGGGAATAGAGGTATTTTTTTATAAAGTGCTGTTTTTACTTAGTTCTAATATAGTTTGAGGTGGCTGCTGCTTAAACTTGGTAAAAATACTGAGATTTAGATTATGAGAACACTAAAGTGCTAATTTTGTTAATATGGAAGTTGTAAGAGTTATAAAATAACAGTTTTGGTCAGTTATTTAAGCATTTCCTTAAATTTTCAGAATCTGGTAATGAATGTCAAGTATGTTGCCTTTTTTACGTTTTATATTATTTGGTCTTTTTATTCAGTTGATCCACCATT
Organism: Neomonachus schauinslandi; assembly: GCF_002201575.2. Taxonomy (NCBI): domain Eukaryota; kingdom Metazoa; phylum Chordata; class Mammalia; order Carnivora; family Phocidae; genus Neomonachus; species Neomonachus schauinslandi. Next base: position 85,833,355 of record NC_058407.1, on the reverse strand, counting down.
TAACTTTGATCTGTAGATTCCTTATAACTGAACCTAAACACTGATCGGCTAATGTTTCATTTAAAATAACACAGACCAACCAGCAAACAGAAACATCCAAGCAAACAATAAATATCTTAGTCATAAATTAGAGACTTTTCCTATCTCAGCTGTTGTTATTTTTTCTTTACTCTTTTACTTGTTCTTCAAGAATATTCCAGCCAGGGGCGCCTGGGTGGCTCAGTCGTTAAGTGTCTGCCTTCGGCTCAGGTCATGATCCCAGGGTGGGATCGAGCCCCGCATCAGGCTCCCTGCTCTGCGGGAAGCCTGCTTCTCCCTCTCCCACTCCCCTTGCTTGTGTTCCCTCTCTCGCTGTGTCTCTCTCTGTCAAATAAACAAATAAAATCTTTAGAAAAAAAAAGAATATTCCAGCCAATACGGATTTTTGGCTGGCAGTCTAGCTGATCTTTAGACTTTAATTGATAGTAAAATAAATAGCATTTTCAGTCCCTTAATAAAATTAACATGGTGTTAGTATTTGGCAATGCAAAACTTCAACTCCTTTTTTCTCTTTTTTTGTGAAAATACATTATCAAAGGTGACGCTTCTCAAAGCAGGTCAGAACAAAATATTGTAGTAATAAATGGTCTAGGATATGAACACTTAAAAAATCTTGATTAGGATCAAAAGTGCTTTTTATTGATATATTAAAATAATGTTCTACAAATCATTTTTATGATCTCTTTTATATCATTACTAGGTAATAGCTAAGAGAAAAGAGGATTCTGGAAAGATAAAACTTTTGCTTCATTGGATGCCTGAAGACATGTAAGTATTTGGAATACTGTGTATAATGAATAGACTCTTATTTTTATTAAAATTTTATACTAAAAAATTACTTGTTACTGGATTTGAATATCATAAAAGAATTACAGAAATTAAACTGCAAAACATTTTGACTTGTCAGTATTAAAAAGATAATCTGTGAAAGCTCTTAGAGTATCTTGGTCAAGGTATAAGCTTTACAACTAGCTTTTTTACTGTTTTGTGGGGTTTTTTTGTGTTTTTTTTTTTTTTTTAAAGATTTTATTTATTTATTTGACAGAGAGAGACACGGCGGGAGAGGGAACACAAGCAGGGGGAGTGGGAGAGGGAGAAGCAGGCTTCCCGCTGAGCAGGGAGCCCGATGCGGGGCTCGATCCCAGGACCCTGGGATCATGACCTGAGCCGAAGGCAGACGCTTAACGACTGAGCCACCCAGGCGCTCCTTTTTTACTGTTTTTAATAAAAGTTGAAATAGCATCATTTTTAGGATGTGATTATGTGATTATTTTTAGGATTTTTCAGTGACCCTTAGGTAGTATGCAAGCAGCCTTAGTTGTGCCTTTGTTTGAATCGTTTATTTGAAAAATTTCTAAATGTTTTCTACCACACAAGGTATTTTGAAGAAAAATCAGTTGGCTAGTTTTCTAGCAAGTTATGTTTTTCTGGCCCACATGCTCCTTAATTAGACGTTTCTTTCTTTTCTTTCTTTCTTTTTTTTCCCCAGAGATTGTTATTTATTTAACAGAGAGAGAGAGAGCGCGTGCGCACAAGCGGGGAGGGGCAGAGAGCAAGGGAGTAGCAGGCTCCCCACTGAGCAGAGGGCCTGATGGTGGGGCTCCATCCCAGGATCCTGGGATCATGACCTGAGCTGAGGACAGATGTTTAACCACCTGAGCCACCCAGGCATCCCTTAATCAGACATTTCATGTTTAGTTTTCCTTTTATCTTTAAATTAAAAATTTTTTTTTCTTGTTAGAAAAGGTAATGAAAGTGTATCATAGAAGTTTTGGATAAAATAAAAAACTACCAAGGATAGAATAAAGTTAAGTGGATGGAATCTCATGTGTCCTTGGTTTTTCAGAAATCAGTAGTATGTGGTTAACATTTGTCTTTGTTATTAAATACCTTTCTATAATATTTTCTCATTCTAAGGAGATGTTAATGAATGTGATGTGAATTAAGAGTTCTTACTCTTTTTTTTTTTTTAAGAGAAGGGAGGGGGGGGGGGAAAGAGGGGCCGAGGGAGAGAGAGAAAACTAAGCAGGCTCCATGTTGGGTGTGGAGCCCGGCGTGGGGCTTTATCTCAAAACCCTGAGATCATGACCTGAGCCGAAATCAAGAGTCAGATGCTCAACAGACTGAGTCACTGGTGCCCCATGAATTAAGAGTTCTTAAATAGATTTGGGAGTTTACAATACATGCTAGCATATTGGTAAAGAAATCTAGCTTTTTTTTTTTTTAGATCTGTGACTATCAAACTGCCATTAATGTAGAACATATTTTCCACCACTTTCCCCCCTCCCCACCCAGGTTTTGTGGAAATGCTACTGTAAAATATTTTGAAATGGCTTTGTAAAATTTATTTAATGAGCTCCTTTTTAGCTGAAACATTAAAGTTACCCATTTTTCTCTACTGTTAAGAGCTATTAAAATCAATACGCAAACTGCAAAATGTTCATGGTTTTCGATACACATTGCCTTCCTGAAAGTTTGTGCCAATTATAATCCCACCTACTACATTAGAGAACTTATTTCTCTGGCTTACTATTAATACATTGATTATTATCACAAATTTTGTATTTCTATGATTACATATAACTTTTAAACTTTTTAATCTTTGGTGAATTTTTGGGTTTGTGTCCTTTGTCTCCCCTGTCCCTTTTTCCCCAATGAGTATTCACCTGTTTCATACTGATTTGTAAGAGCTCTTTTTATATTAAGGTTAAAAACATAGTTCCTTTAAGATATATTGAAATATATGTGTATTCTTAGTATTTTGGAAATTGATCAGTCCAAATATCAGAATGCTTTTATTTGAATTTCCTGGTAGGATTAGCTTTCTTTGAATTCAGGATTTGATCACTTGCAATTTTTTACATGGGTTTTAATCTAGTGGAGTGTTTGTTTATTTCTTCATTAAAAAACTTGGTGTCAGGGGCGCCTGGGTGGCTCAGATGGTTGGGCGTCTGCCTTTGGCTCGGGTCATGATCCCAGGGTCCTGGGATCGAGCCCCGCGTCCGGCTCCTGGCTCGGCGGGGAGCCTGTTTCTCCTTCTCCCTCTGCCTCTTCCCCTGCTCATGCTCTTGCTCTCTCTGTATCTCTGTGTCTCGAATGAATAAATAAAATCTTAAAAAAAAAAACCAAACAAACCTTGGTGTCAGCATAAGGAATATAGTCAGTAGTACTATAATAATGTGATATGGTGACAGAGTAATGTAGAATTGTTGAATTTAATATGTAGTACACCTGAAACTAATATAACATTGTAAGTCAACTGTAATTCAATAAAAAATAAAAAGCGGCTCATTGTCAAAATGTCATCAAGTCAAGCTCAAATATGAATTTTACTCCGTGAATTTAAGAGTGTTTTATAATGCATGTTTCCAAGTTTGATGTGGCTTTGCCACCAGAAATTCCTAACTCATTCCCAAATTCATGCCTGAAATTTCACTGCCATTTTTTAGCTGAGACTCTGCATCCCATTGCTGTTCTTGGCTCCTGAAAAGCTTGTTAACCCAGCAGAAAAGTCTGGGTAATGTGAAGTTATATGAAGAGTAAGCTTAAGATTAATGTTATTTCATTTATGACTTGTTTTTTACCTAGTCTGCCTGACGTGTGGGTGAATGAAAGTGAACGACATCAATTAAAAACTAAAGTAGTTCATTTATCAAAGCTACCCAAAGATACTGCCTTGCTTTTGGATCCAAACATATACAGGTAATTTAATTCTTGATTTGATGTTTTACTTTTTGAATTGTAATCTTAAATCTCCCTAAATTTTGGATATAAGGTTAGGACTTATTTTTAAGTACTGAATTTCAGTACCAAGCATAGTTTGCTTTCTGGAGCTTTGTATATGGAAATTCCATCACAAACGTTTATAAATTTGTAGGATCCAGAAAGATAATATTTTGGTAAAGTTTATATGCCACTTTACTTCCCGATTTATCTTATGTAGCTTAGATTGTAATATATATAGTATTTTGAAAATAAGTGCCTTTTGTTTAAGTATATAATTCTTTCTATAATACCAGACTTCTGTGGGTCTGGGAATATATCCCATGTGCCCTAAAATACCATAAATGGTTGAATCTTTAAACTTATACTCCACCCAAACTTTTTAGTAGAGCAGTTTAAATATTGTTGTGTTTGTTTTTAAGAGGTAGCTCAGTGTTCACATTGCTAATAACTTTCTGATCTGACCTTTGTTTTAGTGTGCTGTGCTTATGAAGGTATAGGGGGGGGAAGGAGAAGAGACCAACATTTCTGACTATGTGCTGAGTCACTTTGCTAGGTGCTTTACATATACTTCATCCTCACAGCAGCCTGTGAAGTAGGTGTTACTATCTCTGTTTTACAGATTGGAAAACTGAGGCAAGAGTTTAAGTAGCTTGCCCAAGGTTACACAGATAGTATGTGACTGAACTCTCCTTACTGCCTCCATCCAGATGACATATACTAGGGTGATTCAGAAAGTGGTGAAAATGCTAAAAAGCACTCTTCATGAGCAAACTTCCTGTGTTTTTAAAATCAGTTTTAATTTGATATGTATTTTGCATAGGGATAGGTTGAATAAGAATATAAGATAGAATATAATAATTGATAATCCCAAATATGAATTTTAGCTGTCATAAAGAGACCGTGATCTATGCCAAATTCTGAAGCAGTTAAACACTTTGAAGGTTCTGTTCATTCTATGACTCAATTTTTGGAATGTTATTCAGTATAATAGGATTTCTTATAATTGGAGATATCTTCTGAGAATGAAATTTTAACATAATGGGCCTTGCCATGTGGAAACATTGAGACTCTTGAGTTTTCCCTACTCCCCTCCCAAATTTATTTTAAATGTCTTCTGATGAAGGTGCTAATAATAAGTACCGTAAAAACTTGTTTTTTTGTGGGATGAACTGTATTAACAAGAGGTTAACTAGTGTAGTAAATAGTGAAATTACCTTAAAGGAGAAGATTGAAGAAAATCCACTACCAAAAATACAGGAAAGTAACGATTTACCTTTCTCTTTATAAGAAAATAATTGAATATTCTTTATTTACTGGTACTTAATTTAGGGTTTATTTCTGCTTACTCTTTGAAGGTAGTAATTAAAATTAGCATTCTAAAAGAGTGATATTTTGGGAAAGCCACCCTGCTATTAGAACTGGTTGTAAACATCCCTTATGCAGAGGGTTGACAAAGGGGCATGAATCTTAATTATAAGATTCAGACTAACTTCTGTGTTTCTGCCCTGCATTCTACTTCCCCCTCTCTAAGGGTCTTCCTTTTTCACAGACCAGCTTATTTTTGTAATTCTTGTGTATATAGGAAGCGAATTAGATATTTTAGTGAATATTTTTAGTGACTTAAAAAAAAAAAAAAGCATTCAGGTGCAGAACTACTGTCCAAAAGGGTGTAGGAATTCCATTGCATGTTCTCAAAAGTGTACATCTACAGTTCTTACGGATTTCATTTTTGGGTAATGAACATGTTCTTAAGACATATTAAATGCATCTGTGGAGTTAATTTTCTTCAACTGTATTTCACCCCCCTCCTCCAATCCCTGCCCGGGTCTTAACATTTAATTTTGAGTTTAAACTTTCATGCTTCTACTGTTCTGGAAATTAGAATTGAGTCTTTCCTAAAGTGGTACAGATTAATAGAAGTGGCTACATTTGCTGTGGTGTAACATGTGAGCAAGGTCTGGGTTTTGATTTTGAAAACTTGTGAAATGAGGTAAAAAAGCATTTGTTCTAACTTGTTTTAGGAGAATTACTTTGTGGCTTATACACATCTCAAAATGAAACCATGACAAACCTTCCAAAAACATACTAACTTCAAAATGAAACTAAAAAGAACATAATTTATTTAAGATTTAAGCATCAGTTTTAAAGTCCTAGTTGGTTAAAGTGCATGTGTTAAGCATGAGAATCTCTTTCAGAATCAGGTTACATAAAAAGGATTTATTAAAAAGCTGTATTAGGTAACTGAGTTTGCATCCATTAAAGTGTGAATGCTTTGGAAATAAATTTTAATGATCAATGATTATCACATTGCCTATATCTTATTTAATGTTTTTAATGTCTCTTTTGTAATACTTAATGTGTTTTGATTCAGTTGAATAAAAGAATATTCCTTTTCTCTTTTTTTAGAACAATGCCGCAGAAGAGGTTGAAGAGGTAAAAAATAAATAAATACATAAAAAGCAAACAAGCGGGGACACCTGCAGTCTTAGTCACTGACAATGGGTTTAGTAAAAGTTGCACATTAGAGTCAACCCCTTTCCTTTTTTTTTCTTAAATCCAGTATTTAGAATAATATTTATGCTTAGTGTAAACATTCTGTGAATGAAGTAGGCTCTTCTGTGGAATATATTAATATATTACTGTATATCCACATTTTCATGGAATGGTACTGTGGGAGACTGAGCAAACACTTTTCTGGCAACTTAGTGGAACAGCTTCTTAAAGGCTTTGCATGCTTGCTGCTTTAAGCTGCTTTTTTTCCCCCCTTTTAGCGATTACAGTAGTTTATATTGGAAAGAAAACAATTACAACATGTGCCCTTAAAAATACCAAAAGCACTGTAAGGATATTTGTCTTGACAGTGTCTATTGATTTGAAGTCATATTAGGAAATATTTAGACAATGAAAATTATCAAGAGATAATTTACCTTTCAATTATGATAAATAGATGTGATTGGTTGCCATTTGTGTTCTTTTGCAGAACTCTGATAAGAAAAGTGTTCAATTTGTATTTAAGCAAACAGTGAACGACATTTGCAATCAACTAAAAATTCGTCTATCGAATTAGGGCTGAAAATTTCTGTTAAAGAGTGTTGCAGTATGTCTGGTGGCTCCCTTTTCAGGACTAGGGTTTTCTCATGGAGTACAGTATGTTAATATTTACCTATATAACTAACTAATCTGTTAAACGGTTTTTGAAAAACCTCTATTTCAAATTATTTGAATAATCCTCATATTTTCATTTTAACCTATATAAGCCTCTAATTTTTTTTTTCTGAGGAAAGCATTTGGTTTATGAGTTGTTTTTTCTTAACGTAAGAAAAATTGTATTTTTTTTTTTTAAGTTTTTTCAAACTGAATCCTTTATGCACCAAAGTTGGTTTTGAAAAGGAAAATAAAATCACTTTCTTGCTTGGTAAGCAAGAAGCCATATGGATTTTTTTTAACTTACAGAAATGGAAATATGTGTAACTTGTTAGTATTGTATCAAACAAATGTTGCATAGAGATAATAGAACATTGCTTGTAAATAATTCAGCAGATTTGTAATATATTTTTATATTATGAAATGTACTGTAGATGTTTTTCTAGAGGCATGAAAGTTAAATGTATATATTATGGGTAGAAATAATATTGAAGGATATTGTAATTCACTAGTGCTGCCAGAGGAATTGTTAATAAAGCACCTTCTTTAACAATAAATGTCTTTGCAGACTTAAGGGACTATGTACTACTGTTAATATCTATAAGAACAAAACACATTGAACATCCTTCCAGAAAGTCTTTGAGGGAGGACCTATACCCATAATAGAATTATGGCACTCATTTCTGACAGTGACCGTGAAATCAATTATTTCCTTACTGTTGGAAGGACATATTGTAAAGTATATGTGGTTATATGCAGTCAAACTGCAGAAAATACTCCTGATTGAGGAGTTTTCACTTTACTACAGTGATATAAAAACCAGCAATTTTTACACTAAATTTTTTAAAGAATAGACAAAAATATAGAATTAAGCCTTTGGTTCCAAAATGGGAAAGGTTCCATGATACATAAGTCATTTCTCATTTACTTTAAAAAATTTTAAAAAGAATAAAAATTATGGGAGACTTTATTCGTTAACAGTGGGGTAAAGAGCTATATACATGAAATGAGTCATATAAAATTAAATGAAGTGCAAATAAAAGCACTGCTACTAGAAGACATTCTGGAATGGTTGTTTAATAAGGGTATTATCCATTTGATCTGTAGCAAATGTGATTTTATTTTTGAAAAGAAAAGAAAAGCAGTGTGTTTTACTTTTTTTTTGTTTTCTTTTGCTTAAGCACTTCATCAATTGCTTTATTCTGTATCTACGAAGTAATCTGCAATCTCCTTTGTTCTTTTAAAATTTTGATTTGTTATAAAATTGCCAAATAGAAGTGTTTCAGATATATAGTTTGTACCTGTATTTTTTATTTTATTGCCTCATGTTCTTGTAAGTCATTCTTAATTGACCGATGATTGTAGACCTTGCCTGAGTATTTTTTCTAATAAAACAAAGCAAATCACATTTAGCTTCAAAATTGTAACAATTCAATTAAATTTTAAAACGACATCTGAAATACACATCTCATATTTTCTTTAACGGCACAGCAAATAAATTAGTTTTTTCATGGTTTGGAAATATTTAGATGTCAGAATCAAATTTCATGGTTATTGATTAGCTAGCCTCTGAGTACTCAATCACTCATGGTACTTTGCTGCTTATCTGACTTTGGTCTGATACTATATATTAACACACCAAAAAGAATATGGAATTAAAACGAAATAGTTTTATAACTTGTATATATACATGTATACACACATGCAATTAAGATTGGGAAATAAGTGTGAAAATTTTAACCAAAAATAGTTCATTTAGTGATGTTTACCATTTATATTCTTCCTCCTAACCCCCATATATGACGTATTTGGAATATGGCACCTGAAATTATCAGTCTCTTATTCAGAATCCATTGTATAGTTCAGCAGCAGGCAAACTGCAGCCCACAGGCATATCCATTCATGTCCGCGTTGTCTGTGACTGCTTTCTCCCTGTAGTGGCAGAGCTGAGTAGTGAGAACAGAAGGCCTGCAAACCCAAAATACTTCGTCTCTGACCTTTTAAGGAAAAATTTGCCAGTTCCTGGTATAGTCGATAAAATTTTTGAAAAAACACACCTAGGCCACACAAATTAATCTACATTTTAATCTTACAGTACTAATTTTGGTAATAAGCCAGTACAGTAAATTTCAGTGAAAGTCATTTATACTTTTCAGTAAATATTGCTGTATTAGGTACCTGCAACAAATGGTGTTTTTAAAAAAAATTTACATTGAATTTCTTAATAGTTACCAACATTTCACCATTTGTGTTTTTGTATCTTTAGGACTAAATGAGATTTTGTAAATCAAGATTATATTTAAATCATAAGGCACATCTCCTCTATATAAAAGAATTTTGGAAGTGGAAAATACTGTAAAATTTAAAGTTGTTTATTTTTCTAATAAACTTTTTCCTATATAAATCTTCCCTAAAGTGGACACACATGACTTCTGAATTTCAGATGAAAGGAAATTAAGATGAAGAGTAATTACTTCTCAATGCATATTTTAAGATTTGTTTTACTCTGATTGAAAGCATTGATAATCATGTCAGTAAATCTTTGACTGTAAAACTTTTTTCCCTTTCACACCTTAATAAAATGTTTTAAATATACAAGTACTCTTAAAAGGATTAGAATTTGCCACAGTTATTTAAAACATCTTTTATCGTTTGCTATTTGAATTCTTGTTTTAATATATATGATTAACAGAAGGATTAGATACTCAGATAAAATTTAAAATGGGAAAATATGGTTGAAGTCTGTAAAATAGTTGGTGGGGGCTTTCTATATGCTTAATTTTTTTTTTTTAAGTCTTTAATACCTCTGCAGAGTTCTTTAAAAGGCAAACAAATTCTTAGTTTAGGTAGCTTCTCAGTATGAAAAACTGATATTTATCTGTAAAACAAGGCCTAGGGTTGCAGACCTACAAGGAAATGCTAATAAACATATAGTCTTTCTTAGAAAGGCAGTTAAATCCTGTATATCATTTGAATGTTTGGAGTTTTGTTTTAAGACTTTATTTTTAAGTAATCTCTACAACCCATCACGGGGCTTGAACTCAAAATCCTGAGATCAAGGGTTGCATGCTCCACCGACTGAGCCAGGCACCCTGAATGTTTTGGGTTTTTTGGGAGAGGTAATGGTACATTTTGAAAATGAAAAATATTCTTCCAGAAGATGTAGAGACTATTTCTTAAAAGGATAAAATTTATTAGAAAATTTTGTACATTTTTTTAAATTCTTTTTTTTCTTTTTAAGATTTCATTTTATTTGACACAGAGACAGTGAGAGAGGGAACACAAGGAGGGGGAGTGGGAGAGGGAGAAGCAGGCTTCCCGCTGAGCAGGGAGCCCGATGTGGGGCTTGATCCCAGGACCCAGGTATCATGACCTGAGCCGAAGGCAGATGCCCAACGACTGAGCCCCAGGCACCCCCTTTTTTTTAATTCTTAAAGAATCTGTGACTTGGTGGAGGATTTTATAATTCCAGCACTAACAGTTTTATATTAGTATTTTTTAAAGATTTATTTGTTTATTTGGTGGGGAGGGGCAGGGAGTAGGAGAGAGAGTCTGAAACAGACTGCGCTGAACGCAGAGCCAGACGTGGGGCTCGATCTCGCGACCCTCATCACCACCCCGATCACAGCCTGAGCCGAAACTGAGTTGAATGCTTAACCGACTGTGCCAATCAGGCGCCCCAACAGCTTTAATATAAATAAGGGTCTGCAGCATTTTTTTTTTTTCTTTTTAGGTTAAGAGTATTTTGTCATTTCTAATGGTGGTTATGAGCCTCGGGAGCCTTAAAAATGTAATGAAATACTGTATTTTTATTTTTAATTAAAAAAAACTTAAAATATTTACATAGTCCAATTTATTTTCTGAATCAGGTTTGCATAGTGTATAATACATGGTTCTATTACCCTGAAAATTAAAAAGGAGTTGTAAGTAGCTACAGCAGTAATTACCACATTTTTTTTCTAGGTCAGTATTCTTTTCACTATACCAAACTGCTTTTTGCAATGTGTGAGAAGAAAGAAATGTACACTGTAATACCACTGTAAAGTCGTTTTCAGTGTTTCTGCCGTAGCCAGTCCCTAGCATGATCCATGGCACAAAATAGTTTATAAAATAGTCCGTTTGTTGAAAGAGTGTTATAGGTGAGTACTTGTTACAGGAACATATTTTGGAGAATTATGTCCATAAAACACCAGTAGGGTTGAAACAACCTGGCTTAAGCCACACTGTGGTAATGTTTATGTACCTTTATTTATGGACCTACAAAGGGAGCTATACTTCAGTTTGTCTGAACATTCTCAAAGGATTATTGGTGTTACATATTCAATTGTAATTAACCATTTTGGGTTTATTAAAGGGCTCAATTTAGTTTTTGGTAGAGCTCCATTTTTTTTTTTATAGTAAGACCTCAATTTATGATATGAATAACATTTTAAAAAATTTAAATCCAATTAGCCAATGTATAGTATATACTTAGTTTCAGATGTAGTGTTCAGTAGTCAGTTGTGTATAACACCCAGTGCTATGAGTAACATTTTTAAGTAATAACACTACTTTGAAGGAGTTACCCAGTATTTGATTTCTTTATTTAATATTTTGCATGGTCCCAGAGCATTGTCCCCCAAAGGACCTATTTTCCTCTTCAGTATTTATATGCTTTTGCTAAAGAAAAATCTCTGCATTACAAATCTTAGGAATTAAGAAATTGCCAAGCACTTATATGTTCCTATTAAAACCATTTCAGGAATTCATTTATGCCTAATATGTCTTACATAAGATTATTACATTTTGGGCCTTTTTCCTTTTAGAAAAACAGTTTTCTTAGAGACTGTGTAGCAAGGGAATAATAATAGATTGTAAAATGTGGGCATTTACTCTTGACAGCTGGGCCCAGTGTAAGTAGTTTAGTATAAACATCATTGAGCATTGCAGAAGAGTAGGTCAGAAGATTCAAAGGTTAGGTCTTCCTGAATTTCATAAATTAAGAGGGCCTAATTGGTTATCTTCTTAATATTTAAATATTTTCTTAATACCTGCATAATAGCTTTAAAAGAGTGTAGTGTCATAAATGTCATTCTTTATAGAAATTAAGAAACTTATTTAAGTTTCTGTTTATCTCCTCTGTGTATGTTCTTCCCTAAATCAACCAAAATACCTAGTTTTCTATTTAAATGTAATTCAGAATAGTCAGCACTTCATTCAAAATTTGTCTTCAACATCAGTAGTATTTAAAAAATATATTTTAGTTTATTTATAATTGCCAAAATGAAGAAATTAATAGTGTAGGAAATAGTGATAAAAGTGAAAATCCTCACTTTCAACTGACCACACTTTCCTGGTCTCCAGATAAATATTTTGTTGAATCCTTCCCCAACTACTACTGTGCTTGCTTCTTAAATTGTTACACACTCAGTTCTAGGATTTGGCTTTTACTCAAGACCTCTGTATAGATCTTTATTCTTTTTTATGGCCAGGTATGATGTTCCATAAATTATCTAGTCATTCCCTACTGGTTCACATTGTTTACAGATTTGCTGATTAATACAGCAGCATCCTTGAAAATATAGTTGGAGAGATTTCTATATTGTAGTCTCCTGGGAGGGATGATTAGCTGATTTAAAGAGTTAAATGAGTTGTGTCTATTTTAAGTTTCGGTATTGCCAAAATGTTTTCCTGAAAAGGTGCTGCCAACATAAACTGTCAACTGGATGTGAATGTGTTTTTCCCCTTCAGTGTACCAATACTTAATATTATCAACCTTTAAATTTTAGTCAGTCTGAGGTGGAAAAGTGGGTTATGAGAATTTCCTGGGTTTGATTCTCAGTTCAACTGAAAACTTTGTGGTTTTGGAGAAGTTGAACTCCTTGTGTCTGTTTTTTCATTTGTAAAATGGCATGCTGTTATTACTTGATAGGATTTTATACTCCTTGTTTTGATGAGCATGGTTTGAAAGAGTACAGTCTTAATCTTTATATCTTTTTACCCCCCTTTTTAAAAAAGATTTATTTTATTTTTTATTTTTTTTAAAGATTTTATTTATTTGACAGAGGGAGACACAGCGAGAGAGGGAACACAAGCAGGGGGAGTGGGAGAGGGACAAGCAGGCTCCCCGCTGAGCAGGGAGCCCGCGGGCTCGATCCCAGGACCCTGAGATCATGGCCTCAACCGAAGGCAGACGCTTAACGACTGAGCCACCCAGGCGCCCCAAAAAGATTTATTTTAGAGCATGCAAACATGGGGGAGGGGCAGAAAGAGGGGGACACAAGCAGACTCCCTGCTGAGCGTGGAGCCCAACTTGGGGCTGTGTCCTATGACCCTGAGATCATGACCTGAGCCGAAATCAAGAGTCTTAAATGACTGAGCCACCCAGGTGCCCCTATATCTTCTCATCCCGTTAAACCCACTCTAGATGCATCCTTTCTTGTCATTGGAAGAAATCTCATATAAGTTCCTTCATCTTTCTGATTATTCTTGGGGAATAAGCTCTCCAATCGTGTAATCACAAAAATAAGCTCATTTTCATCTTATTAACTTCAGTAAGTATTTTATCTTTGAATCAGTTTTAATTGTACAATTAGGTGAGTTTGACAGATGCACATAACCATGAAATCAACAACAATTAAGACACATTTTTATTTTTTTTAAAAGATTTTATTTATTTGACAGAGACACAGCAAGAGAGGGAACACAAGCAGGGGGAGTGGGAGAGGGAGAAGCAGGCTCCCTGCAGAGCAGGGACCCCCAATGTGGGACTCGATCCCAGGACCCTGGGATCATGACCTGAGCCGAAGGCAGTCGCTCAACCAACTGAGCCACCCAGGCATCCTTAAGACACATTTCTATTGCCACCCATAAGTTGCCTCTTCCTTGTCTGTAGCGTGTCCTCTGCAGCCCAGCCCAGCCAACCACTGAGCTATAGTCTCTTAATGTAGATTGGTGTGCATTTTCTGAAATTTAAATAAATAGAATCATACAGAATGTACTCTATGGTATTTGGCTTTCACTCAGCATAATGATTTTGAAATGGAACGATAAATACTCTAAATATTTACATTTTCTTCTTATCTAGTGATCACATTTTTTCTGTTTTCTATTTGTATTTTAAGTAGGTAGTGGGGGCACAAAATTATCTGAACTCTTCGGACTTAAGATTATTATTCCAGATCATTACTTGAGATTTATTAAATAGAAAAGATTTCTGGGATGTGATTAGGCACTTTTAAAGATATTTTTAAGGCAGTTTTTAAAAATAGTTACCTGTTTAATCGTAACTTACTAGTTTTTAAGGTAGTTGTGTGGCCTAAGATGGAAGTCTTTAGGTATTTATACTGGAGATGTTAGGACAAGTATTTCTAGCAAAGAAGTTTGTTGCTGTTGTACTAGGGATGTCTTGAAGTTAACTGTTAGCCTTCAGATTTAATAAAATATTAATGGAACGCAGAATCTTAGAGTCTCTGAAAGTGTAAGGCGCTGCTCTGGATACTAGGGGTTCAGCAGTGAACAAAATAAATGTTCTTGATCTCATGGAACTTAAAAGTGTGTGGATGGGAGATGACAGGCAATATGTAAATGAGTAATACTAGAACAAGAGGGAGTGAGGTGGTATAATTTACTATGAAGGAAAACAAAATGGAGGGAGGGATAGAGAATTTGTGATGCAATTTAAGTAGGATAGTTCATTAAGTCCTATTGATGGGTGATACTTGAGCAAAGCCTTGGAGGAGCTGAGTGGGAAGCCATGCAGGTATCTGAGGGATGAGCATTCCTGGCAGAGAGAAGAGCAAGTATAGAAACCCTTGAGGCAAGATCATTTATTCAAATATACATTCGTTTCTTACGTTGTCCTAGCATGACTGCAGGTATTGGTGATGCTGCATTTAGCAAGACATTAAAAAACATTAAAAAGTAATTTTATCTTTGAGGGGAGGGGAAGCCATTGGAAGGATCTGAGCAGAGAAAAGTTATGTTCTGCATTGTTTTTAAGGGGTCATTCTAATGACTGAAGAATTGACTATAAGGGAGCAAAGACAGAGGCTGGATGAGCATTTAAAAGGCCGTAAGTATAATCTGGAACCAGAATGCGTGGTGGTAACAAGTTGGAACTTGGAAATCCATTTGGAGGTAGGTTTGCTGAGGCTTCAGATGTGGTATGGGAGTTAAGAATGTCTCCAGGTTACTTTGGCATGAAATATTGGAAGGCTAGAACTGCCAGCTTCAGTAGTGATGGGAAAGACTGCAAGATGGACAGGGTTTGGGGAGAGCTGAATTAAGCTTTGAATGATTTATATTGGGCTGCTTATCAGACAGCCAAGGCAGGTATCATGAGTTAGAGGAATTTATTTTTTTCTTTAAAAAAAAAAAGATTTTTACTTACTTATGAGAGAGCGTGCGTAGTGGGGCTTGATCTCAGGACCCTGAGATCATGATCTGAGTTGAAACCAACTGAGCCACCCAGGCGCCCCGAGTTAGAGGAATTTATAGTGGAAATGATTTAAGGTAGAAGACTGGTGAATGCAATTTACATACTTTCTTTGAAAATCTAGGTGAAGTTGCTACACATAAAGATGAGTTTATCATTTCACTTCCAATGAAGAGTTTATAAATTCCTTGAGAGTCGGCTTGAGCAAGAGCAGGATCCTGGGTGCTTTGGGAACAAGCGGCGAGCTGCAGTAATTCCACCTAAGGCCTGGTAGAAACAGATACTACTTGATATACGTACCAGCTGCCAAATGGTGGTAAAGAATGATCAATGGTTCAAGTTGATTGTGTTAAAAAATTTGAGTATAGTAAGACAACTGCTTATCCTTACATCCTGTGTACCAAAACCCAATTAAATCACTTTTTTTTTTAACATGGGAATCTTTTATCTTGTTTTGTTTTTTGAATTTATTTATTTGAGAGAGCGAGAGCATGAGTAGGGGAGGAGGGGCAGAGGTGAGGGAGAAGCAGACTCCCTCCTGAGCAGGGAGCCCCATGCGGGGCTCGATCCCAGGACCCCGGGATCACGACCCGAGCCGAAGGCTGATGCCCAACAACTGAGCCACCCAGGCGCCCCCAGCCAGAAATTTTTTAAAGTTGAAATTTAATTGACGTATAATGTTACATTAGTTTCAGGTATACAACATAATGACTCAACAATTCTGTATATTACAAAATGCTGTATTCTCTATGCTGTGCTTTTCATCCCTGTGACTTCCTCTTTGATTTATTTCACTTAGTGTAATACTCCCTAAGTCCATCCATCTTGCAAAGGATGATCTCTTTTTTATGGCTGAGTAATATTCCATCATCTTTACATATATATGTGTACACATACACACCACAGCTTCATTTATCTACTGATGGACACTTAGGTTGCTTCCATATCTTGGCTATTGTAAATAATTCTGCAGTGAACATAGGGATGCATATATATTTTAGAATTAGTGGTTTTGTTTTCCTTGGGTTAAATACCTAGCAGTAGAATTACTGGGTCATATGGTAGTTCTATTTTTAACTTTTTGAGGAACCTCCATACTGTTTTCCACAGTGGCTGCACCAATTTGCATTCCCACCAACAGTGCACAAGGGTTCCCTTTTCTCTACACCCTCACCCACACTTGTTATTTCTTGTCTTTTTGATACTAGCCATTGTGACTGATGTGAGGTGATACGTCATTGTGGTTTTGATTTGCATTTCCCTGATGATTAGTGATAAATAAGCATCTCGTGTCTGCTGGTCATCTGTGTGTCTTTGGAAAAATTTCTATTCAGGTCATCTGCCATTTTTTAATTGGATTATTATTTTTTTAGTTGTAGGAGTTCTTTATATATTTTGGATATTAGCCCCTTATTGGATATCATTTGCAATTAAGTGAATCATCTTAAATCTTTTCCTTAGTAATGTGGGTTAAGTAGGCATTAACACTACCACTTCAAATAGTAGGAATAGTGAACATTTATCAAACACTAAGTGCCAGACTCTGTTCTGAGTACCTCAGATACATTAACGCATTTAATCCCTACAATAACTATGTGAAGTTGGTGTCACTCCATTTTATGGTGGAGGAAACAGTTGCAGAGAGGTTAAATGATATTTCCAAGATCACATAAATAGTAAATATTTGGAGAAGTTTCTTGGGGAATTTGTGAATTCTCCCAGAATAATCCCAGAGGAAGTGACTTTCAACCTGGATATAGAAGGGCCAGGTGGAATTTGCCAGAGGAAATGGCATGTTCAAAGAAGACAAAACGTTTAGTACAATTGTGTAAATATTTAGTACCCAACGCCTACTTAAACTACTTTGAACAAAAATGAATATTTTCTGTTCATACTTCACAGACTTGAGAGTAGGGGGAAGATGGCAGTAACATAATTTCTGTACGGTGTGAAGTGCCATGTTGGAGTTATGCCTGGGGTATTGTGGAGCACAGCGAGCATTTGACCAGTCCTGAAGCACTAGACAGGCAGCATTCAGTTACCTTTTAAAGATGATGACCGACTTAGTGCTAGAGAATGGAGGGGGAGATGGACTGGTTTAACCCAGGAGGATCTCCATGTGCCACAGCAAGGAACAGCCTGGGGTCGGGGGTTGGGGCCAGTGGTAGTGGTGGGTGGGGGTGGGAAGTCCGCAGAGGTAGGGTCCCCTGCTGAGGACCTTCCCTCCATGTGTCACAGTTTGTGCTCTATGTGGAAGATTGATGGGAGCACTTTAAGGCTTCAGCAAGGGAACTGTTGGTCAGATTTGTTTTGGCCACCATGCCTAGGAGTAGATACGAAGCTGGGTTTGGTGGAGCAGCGATGCGAAGACTCATCCAAAGGCTGCTGCTGTGCCTTGTTGTCCAGAGAGTGGAAAATAAAAGGAGTAATCAGGGGCGCCTGGGTGGCTCAGTCGGTTAAGCGTCTGCCTTCGGCTCAGGTCATGATCTTCGGGTCCTTCATCGGGCTCCTTGCTCAGTGGGGAGCCTGCTTTTGCCTCTGCCTGCCGCTCCCCCTGCTTGTGCTCTCGCTCTCTCTGACAAATAAATAAAATCTTTAAAAAATAAAAACTAAAAAAAAGGAGTAAATCAATATTCAGAGATGTTTAAGTTTTACTGAAAAGTAATTTTCCAAGGTTTGAAAATAATGGAATTCACTACTGGGAAAGTTAATACCAGATTTTAATCAAATATACTATCAAATTCAGACTTGCTTTGGAATGAGGTGAGGGACTAGAATAAGTGTCCTTTTTGGAGCACTTGGGTGACTCAGTTGGTTAAGCGTCTGCCTTCAGCTCAGGTCATGATCCCAGGGTCCTGGGATCGAGTCCCGCGTGGGGCTCCCTGCTCAGCGGGGAGCCTGCTTCTCCCTCTGCCTCTGCCCCTCCCCCAACTTGAGCTCGCTCTCTTGCTCTCACTCACACTCTCTCTCAAATAAATAAAATCTTAAAAAAAAGAAGTGTCCTTTTTGCTCTGTGATGATCTGTACCATTACATGTTTTCTTTTAAAATGGGATATAAAAAAGTAATGGAGTAATACAGAATATAGTACATTGCTCATTTTATCTTTGTGAGAGATAAAACATCAAAAATGCCCTTAAAGTCCTTAAAAGTGGTCTTGCCTTGTGGCGCCTGGGTGGCTCAGTTGGTTGAGCGACCAACTCTTGATTTTGGCTCGGGTTATGAGATCGAGCCTCTGTCAGGCTCTGCCCTCAGTGGAGAATCTGCTTGAGATTCTCTCCCTTTCCTTTCCCCCTGCCCACCCCGGCCCTGTGTATGCACTTTCTCTCTCAAATAAATAAATAAATCTTTAAAAAAGTGATCTCGCCTTTATAAGGTATGTCATATTCAAACTGGCAGACAAGTCCTACCTGGATGTATTTCCAAATAGGGAAAATATATAACCTCATTACCGTGGGACTGAGCCAAAGATTGTTTTTTGTGTTCAGCATCATGGCTTATTTTGTGACATTGTGCAAATCCCTTAGGAACTTAGCAACATAGGGAATATTTCCTAAAATAGAGAACAATATTTAATATGGAAAAAGTAGTTGCTATGTAGAGTTACAAAGAAATTTGAACATGAGACAGAAATTCAAAGCAAATTTAGTTAATATCAGTTCAAATTTTGTCTGCTAGGAAAAGGAAAAGGAAAATATAGAAGTGAATCATAGTGAGCAACAGAGATGTATGTAGTGGGCATTTCCTGTTAGGTGCCCTATTATGAAGATTGGAGGTTGAGGTACTTTTAAAATGCTCTCCTAGGATCATTTCATCCATTCCTTCGAGAAAATGGAAAACTAATCGTTTGTTCTTTACCTTTTTATTTCCCCTCTTGTTTTGTTTATTTTTTACTTTTTATTTTTATTTTTTGAGAGAGCGTGTGTGCACGTGTGCATGCGTGCAAGCAGGGGGCTGGGCAGAGGGAGAGGGAGAGAGAATCTTAAGCAGTCTCCATGCTCAGTTCGAGCCCGACTCAGGGCTTGATCTCATCACCCAGAGATCATGACCTGAACTGAAATCAAGAGTCGGACACCTAACTGACTGAGCCACCCAGGTGCCCCATCCCCTCATGTTTTAAATGTTTCGTACTATTATGATGAAGCAAGATACTATTGTTTAAAAAACTAGGGTGGCTCAGTCAGTTAAGCGTCTGCCTTCGGCTCAGCTCGTGATCCCAGGGTCCTGGGATCAAGCCTCGCATCAGGCTCCCTGCTAGCAGGCTCCCTCCTCTGCCTGTTCTGCTTGCCGCTCCCCCTGCTTTGCTCCCTCTCTCCAACAAATAAATAAATAAAATCTTTAAAAAAAATAAAAATAAATATAAGATACAAGGGATTTTTTTTTTTTTTAAGATTTTACTTATTTGAAAGAGAGCACAAGCAGGGGGAGTGGCAGAGGGAGAGGGAGAAGCAGGCTCTCCACTGATCAGGGAGCCCAATGTGGGACTCGATCCCAGGACCCTGGGATCATGACCTGAGCCGAAGGCAGATGCTTAACTAACTGAGTCACCCAGGTGCCCGAGATGTAGGAAAGTAAGGTACAGCTGGGGTGATGTCCACAAAATGCATGCTCTGGAATTGTATACATTTACTAAAGATTGGCTATAAACTTGTAGTTTTAAGCTAATTTATGAAGCTAGTGTAAAGAGAAAGTTACATGATCCATAGTGTTTATACTCTGTCATTAAACATTAGAATTGGCTGGACAGAGAGCTGGGTGAATTTGCATATCCTTCATATTTAATCTTGACAATTAACATATGAAATACGGGTTTCACTATTTTTGTTTTATAGATGAGTTACTTAGGTAACTTTCCCAATACTTTACAGCCAGCAGGTTGCTGAGCCTGATTCTAAACCCAGAGACCTTAGTACTATGCTTTTTTTGGGGGGGGGGTGAGAGGAGAAGGAGGAGGGCGGAGGAAGAGGGAGAGAGAGAATCCTAAGCAGGTTCCACACCCAGGGCTGAGCTCATCTCATGACCTTGAGGTCATGAGCTGAGCCGAAACTGGCAGTCAGACATTTAACTGATGGAGCCACCCTGGTGCCCCACTACTATGCCTTTTTCATAAGTGGTAAATTATTTGAACGTATTTGTCAAGGCTGTGTTGAAAGCCTTACATAAGCATCTCAGGAAGAAATCAATTAGTGTCAAGGAAATCTTTTTTTTTTTTAAGATTTTATTTATTTATTTGACAGAGAGAGACACAGCGAGAGAGAGAACACAAACAGGGGGAGTGGGAGAGGGAGAAGCAGGCTTCCCGCGGAGCAGGGAGCCCGATGCGGGGCTCGATCCCAGGACCCTGGGATCATGACCTGAGCCGAAGGCAGACGCTTAACGACTGAGCCACCCAGGCGCCCCATGTCAAGGAAATCTTAATCAAGTTTTCCTCATCTTCTTGTCTGCTTCCAAACTATTTCCACTTATTAATGCAACTCTGATTGCCTAGGGATTGAAATTACTTAAAATTTAAAAAAAAATTTTTTTTTAAAGATTTTATTTATTTGACAGAGAGAGAGAGAGAGAGAGACAGCGAGAGCAGGAACACAAGCAGGGAGCCCTATGTGGCTCGATCCCAGCACCCTGGGATCATGACCTGAGCTGAAGGCAGATGCTTAACCAACTGAGCCACCCAGGCGCCCCTTAAAAATTTTTTTTGAAATTACTTTTAATTTATGACATATAACAAGGTAAATAGGGTTAAAAAAAACAAAAAGCAACAGTGGAAGCTTTTTATCTTCACTTATTTCTTGTCTAATGTTCTTCCTTTATGCAGATCTGAGTTTCTGACCTATATCATTTCCTTCTCTCTGAAGAACTTCTTTTCTTTTTTTAATATTTAATTTATTTTTAAGTAGGCTCTACACCCAACATGGGGCTTGAACTCATGACCTCAAGATCAAGAGTCGCATGCTCTACTGACTGAGCCAGGCAGGTGCCCTGAAGAACTTCTTTTAATATTTCTTGCAAGGCAGGTTACTGGCTACAAATTCTCTCAATTTTTGTTTACCTGAGAAAGCATTTCTCCTTTACTTTTTTTTTTAATTGAAGTGTCAGTGACATACAATATTACATTAATATCAGGTATACAACACAGTGCTTCTATATATATATATATATATATATATATATATATATACACACACCCACACATTATGAAGTGATCAGGATAAATCTAGCCACCATAGGTCACTGCACAAAATTGTTAGCATATTCTCCATGCTGGACATTGCACCCCTATCACTTACTTATTTTATAACTAGAAGTTTGTACTTTTTAATTCCCTCCATTTGCCCCTCTTCGCACCCCACCTCCCCTCTGGCAACCAGACTGTTCTCTGTATCTATGAGTCTGTTTCTGTTTTGTTCATTTATTTTGTTTTTTAGATTCCACATATAAAGTGAAATCATATGGTATTTGTCTCTCTCCTTCACTTTTGAAGGATAATTTCACAGGATACAAAATTTTAGCTTTTTTTTCTCTCAGCACTTTAAATATTTCATTCCACTTTCCTTAATTGTGTGGTTTCTGAGGAGATGTCTGATGTTATTCTTATCCTTGCTCCTCTATGGAGAAGGTGGTATTTTTTGCCTCTGGCTTCTTTCCAGAATTTTTATCTTTGATTTTCGGTAGTTTGAATATGACATGCCTAGTTGTAAATACTTTTGGCATTTTATCCTGCTTGTTCTTTGAGCTTCCTGTGCCTGTGGTTTGCTGTCTGACATTAATTTTAGGAAATTCTCTGTCTCCATTGCTTCAAATATTTCTTCTGTTCATTTCTCTCTCTCCTTGTCTTCCCATTGCATGTAGCTGTCCCACAGTCCTTGGATATTCTGTTCCCTTTTTCTTTTCTTTTTTCCTTTGCTTTTCTAGTTTTGGAAGTTTCTACTGATAGATCCCCAAGCTCACAGATGCTTTTCTCAACTGTGTCTGGTCTACAAATGAGCCCATCAAAGTCATTCTGCATTTCTCTTACAGTGTTTTTGATTTCTAGCATTTCTTTTTGATTCTCTTAATTTCCGTCTCCACTTACATTACCCATCTGTTCTTGAATGTTGCCTGCTTATTTTCATTAGCATATTAATACTTCTTCTCTTACCGTATTCATTTTTTAAATTTCTCAATCAGATTATTCCAACAGGCTTGCTGTATCTGGGTCTGGTTCTGATACTTGCTCAGTCTCTTTAAAATGTGCTTTTTGCCTTTTAGCCTCCATGTAGTTGCTGAAAGCTGGACGTGATGTGCCTGGTACAAAGAACTGTGGTATTTGGCATCAGCAACATAGTGGCGAGGTAGGCGGAGGGGAAGGGTGTTATAGTCCAGCTGTTGGGGGAGCGTGGACTCCCAGGCTGTGACCTTCACAAGTGCTTCCTCTTTCTCCCTCCTCAGCTGGGGCAGGATGGCTAGCCGAGGCTGGAGTTGGGTATTGACCTTATCCCACCTGGAAGACTTCTCCCAGGTCAGTGAGGCTCTCATAAAACTATGTAAGTTTAGGCTCTTGAGGACAGGTCTTGTTAAAAATTGAAGAATGCGTTGGGTGTATTTCAAAATCCCCTCCTTCTGCCAAAAGCAGGAGAGGACTTTTTTCTGTCTTTGCTCCGCAAATCTGTTAGAATTCCTGGAGATAAAAGTTAGAAAACTGTTAGAAGGAGGGCCTTCCCTAAGACTGCGTGCCCTTGCAGTTTTTACCTCTCAGACTTACCCACACTCCGCCTTAGCAATTTGCCAATTATGGTTTAGGTGTTTCTACCCCAGTGCTGGTTCCCAGGGAGGTTTCTGCTCCAGGGAAGTTGTGATTCTCTTTATCCACCTGTCTGTCTCTCCAGTTTTGGGAGCAGTGGCTTGCCCTGTGATCCCAATACTCTGATGGATCTAAGAAGAGTTGTTGATTTACAATTCAGCTTTTTCACTTGTTAGGACAGAGTGATGACTTCCAAACTCCTTACACGCCAGAATAGAAACCAGAAGTTCAAACTGTTAGAAATAAATAGTAATCTGTTGTTGATTTATCCATTGCTCTGGTGTCATTACTGTAAATGAGAGTTAAGTATATACAAGGGTCAGAGATGTGTTTTCAGATTGCATGTTATATAATTTATATCATCTTACATTAAGCATTCTCAGGCAAAATTAAAGTACAGTATTCTCGTTTTTATGATTTTTAAGTTTTGTTTTTCCTCTACAATCTATTCAAAGTAGAGGAACTTGAAGAAAAAGGAGGAATGAAGTGAGCAACAAGGAAGGCTCAAATGAGGACCAAGAAAATACAGTTGTTCAGTACTTATTGAATTCCTACTACGTGCAGTGTTCTGGGGATGCAGGAATGAACAGAACAGAAGGCCTGCCCTCATGGAACTTAACATTCTGTGGGGAGGTAAGGGATAAGCCAACGACATCTATGAAGTCAGTGAGGAAGGCCAGGCAGAGAAGTGAAGCAGCCTGAGGAACTAGAAAGGTAGGTGCTGTTTTAGTGAGCACAGTCAGGGAAGTTCTCTTCGTGGTGGTGACGTTTGAGCAGAGAGGCCTGGCTAACGTGGGACGTGGGACGTGGGACGTGGGACGTGGGACGTGTGGGAGAAGCACGTTCTGGGCAGAGGGTGTAAGTTCCAGGCCTGAGATGGGAGCGGGCTCGGCCCGCTGCGTGTAGAGAAAGCCGGCCAGTGTGGCGGGAACCCAGCGCGTGAGGGGAGACCAGAGGCACGTCAGCCTTTGTTCTAAGGAATAGTTGGGCACTTTCAGGTCTCTGTCATAGCTGCTAATCTTTGACCTTGTAGCAGGAAAGTAGCCAGATGCGTTACAAAGACGAAAGGGCATGGCTGTGTTCCAGAAAAGCCTTTTTTACAGAAACATGCCATGGGCCAGATTTTGCATGTTGGCCCTAGTTTGCTAACTGGTAATTTAGGGTCTCATTAGGCCATTAGAGAGAGTGCTTTGAGTTTTATTCTAAATATGACCAGAGTCACTGGAGGGTGTTGAGCAGGCGAATAAAGTGAAAGGACTTACCTTAAAAGGATTACTGGTTGCTTCCTGGGGAACAGAGTGTATTGTTCACACGTGGAAGCAGGGGAAGCTGTTGGGGGTTTTGTATGAGTTGAGGAAAGAAATGGTGGCTTCACCTGAGGTAGTAGCACTGAGGTTGGCAAGAGGGGGTAGGAGATGGAGTGTGTGTGTGTGTGTGTGTAGGGGGTGACTCTAAGCCTGTTTGAGCAGCTGAGTTAGAGGTTGGGGAAGAGTTAACAAGCATGAGATTTGGTGAAGAAATTGAGTTGGGTTAAATCTGAGATGCCTGTTAGACATGTCAGTGCCAGAAGTGAGTAGGCAGTTGGATATATTCCATTCTTCTCTCTTCTAGGAAGAGAGGTGAAGGTGTGAAGAGTGAATGGAATAAGGAAATGTAATAGAAATACTGGACAGCTCTGAAGTAAAATGAGGTTTGTTAGCCTAACTTTCAAGTGAGAGCAGATATCATTACTGTGTACATTTCCCCCCAGCCGTGGTGAGCTATATGGGTGCAGGCGTGGAATTAGTGGAGGGTTGGTTCTAACTAGAACTTGGATTTTATTAGGCAGGTAGAATGGAGGAAGAGATTCCCAGGAAGATACGTGGTCTATGGAATCTGATTTGGGTGGGGAGTGAAAAATCAAGAGATCGTAGGTCCTGGTGGGGTTGAAGAACTTTGGACTCATTGTCTCTAGTGGAAATGAACCGGAAAGGCAGGAGTCTGGTCGGAGTGGGATGATTGAAATTAAGACTTTGCTCACGATACATTAACTGCTACGTTAAATATCCAAAAGATCACTCTGAGAGCGGGCGATTGAAGAGAGAGTGAGGATGTGATCAGTGGATGAAAGGAAGTTGAGTCACTGAGAGGCTAGAGTGTGCCACTTATCCCTTACGTGCATTTTGGAATCAGAATGACCATAAGAGTAGTAGTGGAGATCAAGACTACGCTTGGAGGCAAAGTGCAGACTCTAGTGAATGTGAATGATGGGGAGTGAGCTGGAAGATAGTTGTAACTGCTAATTCCCATCAGCTTTGACTTTGCACCATCAGTTAACTCCTTGATGTCTGTCTCCTTCTGTTTGTAATGATGGATCTATGACCTGCACGATAGCAGATTAAGGGCTCGGAAGGGGAAGAATGGAAGTTTCCTCCTAGTGCAATGATTATCTTTGAGCATCACTCACTTCAGGCCTGAGTTTAATGAATCCATTGATCCAGAACATTCTTCAGTGAAACAGTCACAAAGTTGTCAACAAAATCAGAAAGCCAAAATCATAAATGCTCTGTTATTATAACTGACTTTTGTATCTTGTGATTTATTTGTCTCTATTTTTCAGTTTCTACCATAATGTTTTATATTTTAAAAGGTTCAATAAATTGTTATTGAATGAATATAAAAAACTTCCTAAAATTAACTTTTTAAAAAAAGATTTTATTTATTTGTCAGAGACAGCGAGCACAAGCAGGGAGAGTGGCAGGCCGAGGGAGAAGCAGGTTTCCCGCTGAGCAGGGAGCCCCATGGGGGGCTTGATCCCAGGACACTGGGTTCATGCCCTGAGCCAAAGGCAGACGCTTAACGACTGAGCCACTGAGGCGCCCCTAAAAGATTTTTTAAAAATTTATTTATTTGTCAGAGAGAGAGAGAGAGAGCGAGAGAGTGCACAAGCAGGGGAGCGGCAGGCAGGACAAGCAGAATCCCTGCTGAGCAAGGAGCCGGATGTGGGACTTGATCCCAGGACCCTGGGATCATGACCTGAGCCGAAAGCAGACGCTTAACCGACTGAGCCACCCAGATGTCCCCATTTACTAATTTTTAAAAAGATTTATTTATTTTAGAGAGAGAGGGAGAGAGAGAACACAAGCATGCGCACGTGCAGTGGGAGGGGGAAAGGGAGAGAACCTTCAAGCAGACTCCCTTGCTAAGCACCGAGCCTGAGGTGGAGCTCAAACTCATAACCCATGGGATCATGACCTGAACCAAGAGTCGGACACTCAAGCGACTAAGCCACCCAGGTGCCTCCTGATTTATTTTATATGTAAATGACTCTAAAGGGTGTAAAATCTTTCTGTTAATAAGAATTTTGTAATCTGTAATACTGAACAACCAGTATGTGTTATAGCTAAACATATATATATATATTTTTTTAGAGAGAGAGAGAATGAGCGGGGCAGGAGGGGCAGAGGGAGAGGGAGAGAAAATTAAGCAGGCTCCACACTCAGCACAGAGCCTGACGCAGGGCTCAATCTCACAACCCTGAGATCATGACCTGAACCGAAATCAAGAGTCAGTCACTTAACTGACTGAGCCACCCAGGCGCCACAGCTAAAGTATATTTAAAATAAGATATGGGGCGCCTGGGTGGCTCAGTCATTGGGCATCTGCCTTCGGCTCAGGTCATGGTCCCAGAGTCCTGGGACCGAGCCCTGCATCGGGCTCCCTGCTCAGCGGGAAGCCTGCTTCTCCCTCTCCCACTCCCCCTGCTTGTGTTCCCTCTCTCGCTGTGTCTCTCTCTGTCAAATGAATAAATAAAATCTTTAAAAAAATAAAATAAAATAAAATATGATCAGGCTTATTTAAAACTCAGTTGGGTCAGGAGGAAGCAGGAAAATGAATTCATTTCTGATAAGGTTTGCAGTTTGATCCTCTCTCTTTCAAGGATTTCATAGTCTCAGATACAGGTATTTCTTGTTTTCCTTTAAGTAGCTCCTGAAAAGTGATCTGTAAAGGAGTATTCTCTAATCATGATGCTCACTTTTCATTAAAAATGTAGAGCTGTCAATTTATTCCCATAAAAAAAAATCAGTCCAGGAATAGGTGAAGGCCTAGAGTGTATATAGAGGTATATTGAGTTTATAGAACATTTAGAAGGCAGCAGGGGAAAAAAAAATCCTTTATCTACAAGTACTCCTTCTCCTGACTGATAGTGTGTGGCCCATAGCAAGTGCTCAAGAAGTATTTAAGTGAATGATGGTGCTGTGATAATGTTAGACTTTGTTTCTAGAGTCTTTTAAAATTTACAAATCCCGTAAGAACCCATTAAGGGCCTTCGTGATCAAGGATGGAGACAGTTTACCTGTGAAAACAGCACTGGAATGCGGCTGGCTTTAGAAAGGCTAATGTTTTTGACAAATTTTACTTGCCTACTTGGCTTAAACAACTTTCCTTTACAGCCACAGTTTTGTGCAAACTGCTTCAATTTTGCGGTTGTAGATTTTTACTCTTTATCTAATGGAAAATACCTGAACTGATTTTTAGTAGGTGCTATACAACTAGCTGAGAAATGTTCCCTTGGCCACGATTAAGAGGAGAAATTGGGATAGCTTGTGTTTTTCACCCACACACAGCCAGAGAGAAGTAAGAAGAAAACTTAGGATAATACTTGGAAAATTGGTGAAGAAACCTCTTAAGTCGTTTGCAGTCTTTGTGTACAGAGTATTGAAGAGGAGGGTTTTGGTCCTAAATCAATGATTGTTTCAGGGACAAGACTCAGCCAGACTGGTTGATCCCACAGGAGACAGTATATCATGTGTGAAGGAAGATTTCCTTTTTGGTTTACAGGATCATCTAATTCATAAAGAGGAAATATGTATTGAATCTGAATTTAAGTTGTGTTGGCTTTACTTTGGGGGGAGAAAACAGATCCACATTTCAAAAAAACTCTAACACTCCAAATAGTTAAATTTTTACTTAAAATAGCAACTGGATAACATACAAGGGAAAATGGTGATTTCATTTTGAGTAGCATTCACTATATTTCTTTTTACTTGAACCCCTTTGTAAGAGAACAAAAAATTAGAGTGATTCCTAGCCAATAAAGTACATTTTCCAAAGTATGAAATAATTTCCTTTAAAATTTTCTCAGTATGAAAGTAACATAAAATACAGAAAAATAAGCAAAAATTTATAATCTAATCATGTTTTTAAATTAAATTAAAAAAAATTTTTTTGAGAGAGTGTGAACGTAAGTGGGGGGAGGGACAGAGAGAGAGAGGGAGAGAGAATCTTAAGCAGGATCCACACTCAGCGTGGAATCCAACACAGGGCTTGATCTAAGGACCCTGAGATCATGACCTGAGCCAAAATCAAGACTCAGACACTTAACTGACTGAGCCACCCAGGCACTCCTATCTACACAGATTTTTTTTTTTTCCCACATTAGGTTAGTAAATGATCCTGGCTATGTTGAGCACCTTCACATCATTGGACTTCTAGTGCTCATGGAATATCCCATTGTAAATGTGTGCTGTACTTCAGTTAGCAGGTCACCTGTTGTCGAGTATTCTAGTTTTCAGTGTCTCCCCAGTATAAAGAATGCTTTCATAAACATCCTTGAACTGAAAACTTTGAGTGTGTATTTGGTTACTTCCCTAAATTAAATTCCTACAATGGGAATTATTATCTCAAAGCGTAGACACATATTTTAGTCCTGGTGTCTTTTGTTATTTGCATTCTAGAAATGGTATGTGGCATTGTTTTTTAAGTGCCCTTCCAATCATGAATATTGTCATTAAAATTTTAAAAAATTAAGTATGAAGGACAGCTCATTGTTTTAATTTTTATTTATTTTACTCCAATAAAGCCTGGGTATATTATTGTGCCTGTTGATCAATTATATTTATTTCATTACTCATTTTTGTAAGAATAGTCATCCTTTTCGCTTGTATATTGCAGGCAGTGTGTGTCTAAGTTTTGTTATTTTTATACAGATTTTTAATCAAATCTCAATCCTTTTCATTATGGATCTTTTCCTGTTAATTTGTAGAAAGTCCTTTCCCATCCAATATCAGAATAAGTTGTTTTCTTCAGGTTCTTTCTTGGTTTCGTTTTTAAAAAACAATTGTGTAAAATTTCAAGCATATTTAAGAGTACAGGGAGAAGCATAATGAATCTGTGGCACCCATCCCTCAGCTTTAGGATATATCAATATGTGGCCAATCTTATTCCATCTATAGCTGCCTCCAGACCCTCTTGGCACATTTTGAAGCAGATTTCAGACATCTGAATATCATTTAATCTACTGATATTTAGGGTTGTATCTCTAAAAGATAAAAGGGCTTCACTTTTTAAAACATAACCACAAGACCATTACCACATGTAAAGAGTTTAGGTAAAGAATCCTAATATCCGTCATTCAGTGTCATTTTCCTAATTATAATTATTTTTAAAAGTTTGAAATTAGGAATTGAGTAAGATCCATACATTGCTTTGGTTGATATGTATTGAAGTTTCTTTTAATCTGTAGGTTTCCCCTCCATGCCTCCCTTTCCTTCCTCCACTCATTTTTTGTTGAAGAAATGGCTTTAAAATTTTTTTGACTCTTGGGGAGCCTGGGTGGCTCAGTCAGTTAAGCGTCTGACTCTTGGTTTCAACATTGAGCCCCCCAGTGGGTTCTGTGCTCAGCCTGGAGTCAGCTTCAGATTCTCTCTCCCTTTCTCTCTCCCTCTCCCTCCCCCTCTGCTTCTCCTCCCGCTGGTGCTCTCTCTCTCTAAAGTAAAGCAAATAAAAAAATAAATAAATTCTGAAAAAAAATTTTTTTTACTCTGTAATGCAATTGATTTTTTTTTTAATGTGTATTTTGAAGCTGGGGTCCACCTCTTGTCCTCTGCTTCTAACAGTTAACCAGTATCATTTAAAATAAAATCTTAAATAAATAAATAAATAAAATATAAACTTAAATTCTTCATTGAAGTGCCACTTTTATCATATAGGAAGTATTATATAAGAAAAGTGACATTTCACATTAATTGAAAAATACAGAATTTTTACTATGTAAAAATCCATTGGATAAACTGAGAGTTCTAGAGGGGAGGGGGGTGGGAGGATGGGTCAGCCTGGTGATGGGTATTAAAGAGGGCACGTTCTGCATGGAGCACTGGGTGTTATATGCAAACAATGAATCATGGAACACTTCATCAAAAACTAATGCTGTAATGTATGGTGATTAACATAACATAATATTAAAAAAAATCCATTGGTGTTTTAATTGGAATTGTAACAAATATATTAATTTGTGCAGGATTGACATCTTGACAATTTTGAGTTTTCCTACCCAGGAACATGTTGTATCTTTTTCATTTATACAAGTGTTCTTTTTTTTTTTTTAAGATTTTATTTATTTATTTGACAGAAAGAGAGAGAGCACAAGCAGGGGGAGCAGCAAGCAGAGGGAGTAGCAGACTCTCCGCTGAGCAGGGAGCCCATGCGGCACTCAATCCCAGGACCCTGGGATCATGACCTGAGCCGAAGGCAGATGCTTAACCGACTGAGCCACCCAGGTGCCCCACAAATGTTCTTTTGTTTCTCACAATGAAGTTTTGTTTTTTCTTCACTTTTTTTTTTTTTTATTGCATTTTGTCCCATTTGCTTCTCTGTGTCCACCCTGGCTTCATATACATATATTTTGCTGAACCATTTTTTTTTTAAAGATTTTATTTATTTATTTGATAGAGAGACACAGTGAGAGAGGGAACACAAGCAGGGAGAGTGGGGGAGGGAGAAGCAGGCTCTCTGCTGAGCAGCGAGCCTGATGCGGGACTCGATCCCAGGACCCTGGGATCATGACCTGAGCTGAAGGCAAACACTTAACCAACTGAGCCACCCAGGCACCCCTTTGCTGAACCATTTGAGTGCTATTTGTAGACATTACCCCTAAATACTTCAGCCTGTATCTCCTAAGAAGATACAATTAATCACATTCAAGAA
Source organism: Neomonachus schauinslandi (assembly GCF_002201575.2). Taxonomy (NCBI): domain Eukaryota; kingdom Metazoa; phylum Chordata; class Mammalia; order Carnivora; family Phocidae; genus Neomonachus; species Neomonachus schauinslandi. The sequence continues at coordinate 85,802,286 of NC_058407.1, read as the reverse complement.
ATTTAATATTAATGCAACACTATTACCTAATTGTGTTCAATTTCCCCCAGTTGTCCTGGTGACGTTTATAGCTGTTTTTAAAACAAGGACCCAACCAAGGAGCAAGCAGTGCATTTACTTGTTATGTCTCTTTATTTTTATTTATTTATTTTTAAAGATTTATTTATTTATTTGAGAGAGAGTGCATGCATGTGCACGCAAATGGGGAGGGGCAGAGGGAGAGGGAGAGAGAATCCCAAGCAGACTCTGCCCAAGCATGGAGCCTGACTTGGGGCTTGATCCCACGACGCGGAGATTATGACCTGAGCTGAAACAAAGAGTTGGGCGCCTAACCAACTGAGCCATCCAGGCACCCCTTGTTTATGTCTCTTTAAATCTCCTTTAGGCTAACCAGTATAGTTCAGTAGCTTAATTATTATTATTATTATTTTGCCTTTCACGACACTGACAAGTTTTGAAGTGTCCAGGTCAGTTATCTTACAAAATGTCCCTAATTTAGGTTTGTCCAACAGCTTTGTCGAGATTCAGCTGGAACATTTACCTACAGCAATACATACAGTAATACATATGTGATGTTTTGGCCATTTCATTAAATTCTGTTTTCCATCAGTCTTTCATCCAGTGGTTTTAATATCCATTCATAATTATGGCCTGAGTCAGTTATGACTATGGTAGTTATAAAATGACAGTTCTCTATTTCTGTCATCTTTATGTATTTATTTGTTGGCATTCTTCTGTCTTCTCTCTTCCCTTTCTTTTAGACATGTCCCCATTTGCTGAGCACTTCCTTTATGGCACAAGGAATTGTTCAATTGTTCATAAGACTCAACTTATACTTTGTTCACTTTGTACTTTTCCTGACTGTTTATCCAAGGAGCCCTGGTTCCTTTTAAGGGAGAGAGTATTTAGAAACCATAGGCCTGGATGTAGAATATTTCCATCATCCCAAGTTTTCTTTCTTTTTTTTTTTTAATTTTTTATTGTTATATTAATCACCATACATTACATCCTTAGTTTTTTTTTTTTTTTTTTTTTAAACATTTTATTTATTTATTTGACAGAGAGAGAGCACAAATAGGCAGAGCGGCAGGCAGAGGGAGAGGGAGAAGCAGACTCCCCGCAGAGCAGGAAGCCCGACGCGGGGCTCAATCCCAGGACCCTGGGATCACGACCTGAGCCGAAGGCAGACGCTTAACCGACTGAGCCACCCAGGCGCCCCACATCCTTAGTTTTTGATGTAGTGTTCCATGATCATTGTTTGTGCATAACACCCAGTGCTCCATGCAGAATGTGCCCTCTTTAATACCCATCACCAGGCTAACCCATCCTCCCACCCCCCTCCCCTCTAGAATCCTCAGTTTGTTTTTCAGAGTCCATCATCTCTCATGGTTCGTCTCCTGCTCCGATTTCCCCCCCTTCATTCTTCCCCTCCTGCTATCCTCTTCTTTTTTTTTTTTCTTAACATATATTGCATTATTTGTTTCAGAGGTACAGATCTGTGATTCAACAGTCTTGCACAATTCACAGCACTCACCATAGCACATACCCTCCCCAGTGTCTATCACCCAGCCATCCCATCCCTCCCACCCCACCCCCCACTCCAGCAACCCTCAGTTTGTTTCCTGAGATTAAGAATTCCTCATATCAGTGAGGTCATATGATACATGTCTTTCTCTGTTTGACTTATTTCGCTCAGCATAACACCCTTCAGTTCCATCCATGTCGTTGCAAATGGCAAGATCTCATTCCTTTTGATGGCTGCATAATATTCCATTGTATATATATACCACATCTTTATCCATTCATCGGTCGATGGACATCTTGGCTCTTTCCACAGTTTGGCTATTGTGGACATTGCTGCTATAAACATAGGGGTGCACGTACCCCTTCGGATCCCTATTTGTATCTTTGGCATCCCAAGCTTTCTTATGTCCCATTCAAGTCTAGTCTCTTACCCTCACCTCAGTCCCAAGCAAATCCTTATCACGTTTCTGTCACCATAGATTAGGTAGAATTCTTTCCCAGGGTTTCACATAATTGGAATCATGTTGTATGTTCTCTTTGGTTTCAGGCTTCTTTTGCTCAGCTTGTTAATAATTTGCCCCTGTGTACTGTTGTGTAGTATTCCATTGCATGGATATACTGCTATTCACCTGAAATGGACATTTGGATTGCTTCCATTTTTTGGCTATTATAAATAAAGCTGCTATGAAGATTTGTGTCAAAGTCTTGTGTGGACATAGGTTTTCATTTCTCTAGGGTAAATACAACATGTGGAATTGGTGGGTCATATGGTAAGTGTAAGTATGTTTAGTTTTATAAGAAGAAGAAATACCCAAACTGTTTTCCAAAGTGGTTGCACCATGAGTGAATGTCTACCATCAGTGAATGAAAGTTTGGATGTTCCATATCTTCATCAACACTTGGTATTGTTTGCATTTTTAATTTAACCATTCTAACTGGTGTCTGGTGTGTAGTGTTGTGTTATCTCTGCTTTTATTTTGTATTTCTCTGATGACTAATGATGTTGAGCATCTTTTCATATATGTATTGACCATTTATATGTTTCTTTGATGTTTGTGTGCAAATCTTTTGCGTATTTTTAAATTAGCTTTTTTGGCTGTTTCTTAATTATTATATTGTAAGAGTTTACTATATATCCTGGATGTACTTTCTTATTGTTCAGATAGATGTATATATATGTAATGCAGTTTGCTTTTTAATTTTTTAATAATATCTTTTGAAAAATAGAAGTTTTTAATTTTTTTGAAGTCCGATGGATTCTTTTTTTTGTTTTTTTGTTTTTGATGGTTTGTGTTTTGTGTCCTAGCCAAAAATATTTTTGCCTACTTCAGGATAATAAAGATTTTCTCCTGAAGTTTTATAGTTTTAGCTTTTATATTTAGTTCTATGTGCCATTTCAAGTTAAGTTTTTTGTATGGCATGAAGTCCGAGTTCATTTTTTCTACTTAATATCCAGTTGTTCCAGCACCATTTGTTGCAAACAGTATTTTCCCCCATTGGATTACCTTGACCCCTTTGTAAAAAATCAGTTGATCTTGTATGAGTGAATCTATTACTGTACTCTTTATTCTGTTCCATTGATCTCCATGTTTATCCCTATCCCAATACCTCATTCTCTTGATCACAGTAACTTTATTTTTTTTTAAGGATTTCATTTATTTTTGCGAGCGAGAGAGAAAGAGAGTGTGTGTGTGAGCGTACAAGCGGTGGCAGGAGGGGGTAGAAGGGCAGAGGGAGAAGCAGGCTCCCTACTGAGCAGGGAGCCCAACTCGGGACTCTATCCCAGGACCCTGGGATCATGACCTGAGCCGAAGGCAGATGCTTAACTGACTGAGCCACCCAGGCGCCCTGATTATGGTAACTTTAAAGTCAGTTCTGAAATCAGATGGTGGAAGTCTTCCAATTTTGTTCCTCTTTTTCAAGATTGTTTTTGGCTGTTTTAGTTTTTTTGTGTGGGGGGGTTTTTGTGGTGTTTTTTGTTGTTGTTTTTGTTTTTGTTTTTTGTGGGGTTTTTTTTGCATTTGAATATACATCTTAGAATCAGCTTGTTAGTTTCTACAAATAGACTTGCTAAGATTTTGATTGGGATAGTCTTGAAACTATAGATCAATTTGGGGAAAATGACCAGTTAACAGTATTGGCTTCCAAGTGATGCATATAACATATATTTCCTTTTTTTGTGCGTGTGGGGGGGGTGTTTTTAAAATTTCTTTTGGTTAAATTTTATGGTTTTCTTTGGCTAAGTTATATATATGTTTAAATTTATCCCTAAGTATTTCATGTTTTTGATGCTATTGTAAGTGATATTTTTAAAAAATTACTATTTCCAGTGTTTGGGGGTTTTTTTTGCCTTCTCATTTATTTTTATTATTTTGAATATATAAAATTTAATACCATTCAGAGGTCAAAACTAGATATTAAAAAGGTGTGCTTAGCAGTCCTGTTCTATCTCCTGCCCTTCCTCTTTCTCATCCACTGCCTATATACAGCAATTTTATTAGTTTCTGTTTCAATCTTTGAGGTAGAATTACTCTGAAAGTCCAAACACTCTAGAAACTATGGTCTGGCGTAGCTCTCTTAGTTTTGGAGGGCAGACATTTTAGAGTCAACATATAGCTTGTTAGAAAATGGGGAGGGGTTCTGACACCTTTCATTTTTCCCTGGAGGTAGAGGTGATGACCCATAGTGGCAGGTTCAAAGAACGGGCTTTTCCTAAAACATATATTACATAGTAGGTGAACGTAATTTCTGGTGAGAGAGATGTCCTACAGGACTTTAGCAAGCATTTTATGTTTTCATGCTTATTGCCAATGTAAATACGGTAGTCCCTTCTTATCCATGGTTCCACTTTCCAAGGGTTCGGTTAGCTGTGGTCAACTGGGATCTGGAAGCAGATGATCCTCCTTCTGAGATATGGTCAGAAGGTCAGTGGTAGCCTAACACTACATCACAGCACCTATGTCCTTCACCTCATTTCATCTTATCATGTAGGCATTTTATCATCTAACATCATCACAAGAAAGGTAAGTACAGTTCAATAGAAAATTTGGAAAGAGACCACATTCACAGAACTTTTATTACTGAATATCATAATTGTTCTATTTTATTATTATTGTTGTTGTTAATCTCTTACTGTGTCTCACTTGTAATTAAACTAGATCATAGGTAAATATGTATAGGACAAAACATGGTATATATATAGGGTTTGGTACTATCCACGCTTTCAGGCATTCACTGGGGGTCTTGGAATGTATTCCCTGTGGGTATAATGTATATATGATATGTCCTTTAGGAAAATATTAGTAAAAATTGGAAATATTAGAAGAAATTATTAGAAAAAAATTGGATAAGGTCAAAAGACAACAGCAATAGTTTATTCGTCCTGTTTGTTAGCTAAAGGAGATGTAGTAGACATAAGGGTGACACATCATTTCCAATTTTGTAGACATACGGGCTACTCATCACTGTTTCTCCTGTCCTCCTGCATGCATAGTGGATTATATCTCATCTCCTTGAATTACAGCCATGTGAAATATGAGTGGAAATAACATATATTTTCAAGTAAACGTTTAAGGAGATGTTTCAAGGAAACCTTTAAGGGCTGGAGCCAAATTTCCCTTTCTTTCTTTCTTTCTTTTTTTTTTTTTAAAGATTTTATTTATTCATTTGACAGAGAGAGAGATAGCGAGAGCAGGAACACAAGCGGGGGAGTGGGAGAGGGAGAAGCAGGCAGCAGAGAAGTGGAGCAGAGAGCCTGATGCGGGGCTCGATCCCAGGACCCTGGGATCATGACCTGAGCCGAAGGCAGACACTTAATGACTGAGCCACCCAGGCGCCCCCAAATTTCCCTTTCTATCTCCTTCCCCCTGCTGCTATGACTTGCATGTTTCAGATGCTGGAACCTCTGTGTCAGCCTGGGTCCCTGATCGAGGAAGCATGGAGCAGAGACCCCCACTGACAGGCAACAGGTATATAATTTGAGTAAGAAATAAGCCTCAATCATTTTAAGCTACTGACAATAGGGGTTATTTCTTACTGCAGCATAACCTACTTTTTCCTGACTAATACAGGAGAAATTTATTAATTTCATGGTGGATATTGGAGGTTGAGGGCTTCAGAGAAACTGAACCAAGGGTCTCCAAGAACAGATAGATGGGGAGATCACAAGTTCAGTTTGGGGCCAGAACTAGTAATTAGCAACAATCTGTCTAAAAAGTGAAAAAGGTATTATAATATGGATTTATTGCTATGGAAATGTAAATGAGTTTAAAGTTTAGTTTCTTGTGATGGGAAGGAGCCTATGGAGAGGACAAAGTTGAAGATACGGAAATGAGGGAAAATAATGGCTAATATGTCCTGTAGAAGGCTGGAAAAGATGGGGTCTCCAGAGCACAAGGGGCTTAGACAGGAGGAGGAAAGGAAAATTGGTAGGTGCAGACACAGGTAGGTTTATAGATCTGCTGGGGGAGCTTGAGGGATAATAGTTACAATTGCTAACACTTAATGCTTCCCACCGCAGCTACTGATTCAAGTGCTTCACAAATTATAACTCGTTCAATCCTCCTCACAACACTGCTAATGTGATAGATATTCTTTTGTTTTTATTTATTTATTTTATTATTTTTTATTGATTTTATTTATTTATTTGAGAGAGACAGAGGGTGGGAGTGAGAGAGATCATGAGCAGTGGAGAGGAATAGAGGGAGAGGCAGTCTCCCCGCGGAGCAGGGAGCCCGATGTGGGGCTCGATCCCAGGACCCCGGGATCATGACCTGAGCCGAAGGCAGTCGCTTAACCAACTGAGCCACCCAGGCGCCCCTGTGAGAGATATTCTTTTTTTTTTTTTTTAAAGATTTTTAAATTTATTTGACAGAGAGAGACACAGCAAGAGAGGGAACACAAGCGGGGGGAGCGGGAGAGGGAGAAGCAGGCTCTCCGCTGAGCAGGGAGCCCGATGGGGGCTCGATCCCAGGACCCTGGGATCATGACCTGGGCCGAAGGCAGACGCTTAACGACTGAGCCACCCAGGCGCCCCTGTGAGAGATATTCTTATCCCCGTCCTACAGTTGAGGAAACTAAAGAAATTCTTGATAGGTGAATTCACTTTGTCTTAGAAGTTAAGGGTGAGGTAGGTCATCTGCTGAGGTTGAAGGTAGAGGTGCAACAGGAATAGCTTTTTCAAAATCCATCCACCCTCACCCGTAAAACTACTTCACATTTTTTTAAAAAATACATATTTGACTAGGACAATGGATATTTTTTTGAACTTACGTATATTATAAATGAAAATACCTTTATATAGCTTTGTCACTTTAGTCAACACGTAACCTACAACCTAAGGATGAATTGTGAGACTCTGTGCAAATTCAAGCTCAAGATCATTCTTTCAGCGTCTTTACCAATTGCATTGCTGCTCCTAAATCCCTCTTATAACAACTCCCGAGCTGCTACTGGTGGAGGAAGTGTGGAAATTTGGAGAGATTGAGCGTGAGAGCTAGCCAGGAAAAACCAGTGTTCTCTCACATAGGCCAGGACCACCCAGTCCCTGTCTTTAAAGCTGTCTGCCCCTGGAAGTTTTTGTAAAACTGCCCATCTTTGTCAGAAAGGCTTCTCTCTTCTCAGAAGTCTTTTTATTCCTGGTTAGTCAAAGCTCCCCTCTCTCGGCATCAAAGTTTGTGGTTTTTAAGTGCCTGTGCTTTTTTCTTTTATTTCTTCTCCTTTCACAATCGTAAGGATTTCATCTTACAGAATTTTGGGTTTTGATCTCCTGCCTGAGTGGTTATTTCTTAAGAAATATGAGAGGTCCCACTTTCCTCCCACTAAATGGGTCTCATGCATCAGTTAAGGGAGTAAACAGAGAAAGTGAATATTGGTTCCAGCATTATGACCATTTAGACTGATCTGAATATCCTTCTTAGCATAAGTTGATATTGCTCCGGAGAGAGATAGTAGTGGTGGTTTCTGTTGTAGGTAGGTGTGGGGATGTGGGAAGTGGGATGGGATGCGAGTCGTTCTTGACGATGTAGACAAGACGCTTGATTTCTCCCATCCGTGAAGGGTGTAGGAGATGAAGACTTAGCCTAGGTGAGTCAGGGAGCTGGAAATGAGATCCCTGCATCAAAACAGGACTCCTAAAGGCATCTGGAGAGAAGTCTCAGAGGATGAATGAAATCTGCTCAAATGAGGCATCAATGGGAAGAACTGAGTACAGTAGCCACGGCCGCTGAGATGGAGAGGAACTGAAGATGAGTTCATCTTTGTTGAACTAAATTGTGACCATATGCTTGTGAAAATAGATTGTGGTTTGTAGAGAAATTATTTGGTAGAGAGAATTTTTTAAAAGATTTTATTTATTTATTTGACAGAGAGAGACACAGCGAGAGAGGGAACACAAGCAGAGGGAATGGGAGAGGGAGAAGCAGGGAGCCCGATGCGGGGCTCGATCCCAGGACCCTGGGATCATGACTTGAGCTGAAGGCAGATGCTTAACCGACTGAGCCATCCAGGCACCCCAAGTAGAGAGAATTTTTTAAATACTTCTATCACAGTTGTGAATTATTAAGGAAAAAATAATTGATGCCTTGGGTTTTAAATTTTGCTGCCAGGAAGCATAAAGTATCTCTGATTACCACTTCTACTCAGAAAATGAGCTTAGCATTGTTTCTTAAAGGTCTGAGTTGTTCTACAACTTGCTTTTACCTTACAGCCCCATAGGGAAAGTGCTGGGTTTTTGTATTATTTTTTAAAGATTATTTATTTGAGAGAGAGAGAGAAAGAGAGAGAGCATGTGAGCACCCGGTGAGGGGGAGGGCGTGGCAGAGGGAAGGGGATGGAGAATCTCAAGCAGACTCCGCACTGAGCGCGGAGCGGGCCCTGGGGCTCAATCTCATGACCCTGAGATCACGACCTGAGACCAAACCAGGAGTCAGGCACTCAGCTGACTGTGCTGCACAGATGCCCCAGGTTTTTGTATTTCAGGCCATTGATGGAGAACAAACTGGATGACTCAGAGCATAAGAGGAGGGCGGCAGGGTTAGTTGAAGGCTGACTCTGGGAAGAAACTCCCTTGACTTTGGGAAGAGTCAGCCTGCAGCACTCCGGACTGTGTGTGGAGATTGGACAGTGAGGCTCTTGGTTTTGAGAGCGTCACTGAGTATCTCTCCAGGTGAGCCTGAGGTAAGATAAGAGGAAAGGACAGCTGGGATTGCATCTCAGAGCTGCCTGGGGGTGATGGTGACCAGTCTGTCAGCACTGTCAGTGTAGAAGGAACATGGTTACCACGACAACCACTACAGACTAAAGCCCCTCCCCTCATTTTCCAAACCCTGTATCATCTCCAGGAATTCTTGTATGATCTTAGGGAACCAGATGGGAAGACTCTCCCCCAAATACCTGCCTTCCTTCTAAACCATGTTACATTGAATTTTCCATTAATCCTACTAGGTGAATGTAGGTTGGGAGCAAAACCAAATTAATTTGATTTGTAAAAATTTTAAAAAATGAAACTTTAAGTCTTATTACTGAGCCTCCTGAAGCGAATTCATACCTACTCACCTCTTTATAATTAAAACCTATGGGAGTCAAATGAAAAACCGCTTTGCAAACAATGTTTTACAAAGCACTTTGCTTTTGAAGTATTATTTTTCAACGATTAATTACTTTCTCTCACTCTCTCTAATTAAGAAAAAAAATTCCACTCCCAAGTATATAATGTATTCATTCATTCAGTAATATCCAGCCTTATAGTGAAACAGGATTATTCTGTTCTCTTTATTTTTTTCCTCTATCTTTGGATGGAGAGGTCTCTCTGGCATGTTCATTTGCCAGGTGATCTCAAGTGCCCTGGTAGAATGAAGCCTACCCACAATGCATTTATGTGGTTAGGTATTTATTTATTTACTTATTTGCACTTTTATAGCACTTATTATAGGCCATATAAAGCCAGTAAGCATTTATAAATAACAGCTTATTAAAACTCTGACAGGTCTTGACATATGGATTATGTGGAGACTCTTGCTTTTCTACCCTTTTATTCTCCCTATGGGAATATTTAGCTGGTGGAGAGAAGCTGTTTTGGACTGATTTCTATTCTTCCAGCAATCCCTGCCCTCCTGTTTTTTGGTGCCGTTAAGCATGCTGTTCCTTCGACCTGGAGCACTGTCCACACCTTTTCTCTTGAATACCTGGCTTTGATCATTCTGCCTTCTGATCTTGGCTTGAGCATCATAGCACCCTTTCCTGGTGCCTCTCAATCTCACTTAGGCTTCCCTGTTTTAGCTTAGGGTCCTGGGGCACCAAAGGACTGATCATATTTGGGTCCATCTGTGTCACTGTGTCTTCTTCACTAGACTGTTGGCTCCCTGGAACCAGGAACCTTATTTCTCACGTCCTCCCCTTCCCCCGTTCTGGTGTTTATCTTGCCTGGCACCTAATGGACACAAACCCAACTGATGTGGAATTACAAATAAATGTTATCCTCACATGTATTCTTGGCTTTTGTTATGGAGACGTTCAAAACTCAGTTGCTAGTTACCATGAAAAATAGCAGATGTTTTCTGACTTCTTTTTTTTTTTTTTTAAGATTTTATTTATTTATTTGACAGAGAGAGACACAGTGAGAGAGGGAACACAAGCCGGGGCAGAGGGAGAGGGAGAAGCAGGCTTCCCGCGGAGCAGGGAGCCCGATGTGGGGCTCGATCCCAGGACCCTGGGATCATGACCTGAGCCGAAGACAGACGCTTAACGACTGAGCCACCCAGGCGCCCTGTTTCCTGACTTCTAAGACAAAGCTTGGGGGGTAGTTGTGACCCAACTCTTGTTAAGAAGGATGAGCTGCAATTTGAGTTTAGCTCATCGCATGTGATAAATTCATTGATGGGAGAACAGGAGCTGAACTCCCTGATCACTTGAGCCAGGATAATCATACTGTTGAGAATCCATCATTAGTTGCCCTGGTGGGGAAAAATCAATTGTGTCTAATTGGTGATGAGTTTTTCTTCGGATAGAATGTATTTTGGTGTTATGTGAGTATTTTTAAAGAACTGGTTGGTCTATTCCTCCATAATGGAATTATCTAGGAATTTAAAAGTCAAAGTGTCAGCATGGATTGGGAGCTTGTTAGAAATGCAGAGTTTCAGATGCCCCGTAGACTTCCTGACCTGGAATGTGCATTTTAACATGATTCCGAGGTGACTGGTAGGTCCCTCAAAGTACGAGAGGCACTGCTTTAGGATTTAATTACATTACAGACAATTGAGGGGCCCTAAGCAGAACCATTTGTAAATATTCATTTATTCATACAGCCACAAAACAAATATCTTTTAAGCATGTAATTTTTATTAGGCATTAGTAGTTTGGGCAATAATGACAAGAATAATGTAATAGGCCCTTTACGTAATGCATTATACTTAATTCTCACAACAACCTTGAAAAGAAGGTGGTATAAGATCCATTTTACAGAGAAGTCGCTGGAGGTTGGGTAGCGGGTCCATGATAGATCGCAAGTCTGTGAGTGAGCTATGATTTGAACCTGTCCCATCTGAGAAGTCCCCTATTTTGCTACCTCTTTTGTCCTAAAAATAGAGGGTGCAAGATCTTCTACTTTGAAGTCCTTGATAATCATACAGCTCATTTTTGGTGTACATTAAAAAAAAGTGAAACTATCTGGTTACTTACGTACTTAATGTGCTAAGCCTTCTTCTGGAAAAAGCAGGTAGAGAGGAGAAAGCAGTTTCCTAAATAAAAATGTTCTCCTTCTCTGTCCACACCAGATACAGTAAATGGAATAATATACCATTTGCCTCACAATCTTTTGTGGAGGAGTAAAATTAATTTCAAACCACTAAGTCTGAAAAATCCCCAGAGAGCTGCATTGCTCCGTGTTTTGCGTCAAATCTTTCCTTTGACCTCCAGAGCCTACTAAGGAGTTCAGGTAAAAAAAAAACAAAAAACCCCCCCAAAAAACAGGACAGTGATGCATCTGTGTGGCTGTGAGCTGGCTGCTGATTTCTCCGGATCTCAGTGCACATCAGTAAGTAGGTGAGTAGACAGGGAATACGGCCCGGGTGTGGGGGCAAGATAGCAATTTTTATTTCCATGCACAAGTCAACTTGCTTTGCGTCAACAGAAAACTGCTTGAGGACCTGCTCTGTGTCTCCACCTTTTTATTTGGCTGGAGAGAGATTCCAGCAGCAGGCAGCAGATACCATGAAGTGCCTTTGATTTCTTCTCCAGACTATTGGGGCATGCATGTTTGCTGGACAGTAAACATTGTTTTTAATGATATAGTTGTATTTTCCAATGCAGCAAGAAAGCCTATTTATGATTTTAGCCCCAAGAAGCAAAGAAAATTGTTTCCTTTTTTGTGGAAGGAGGAGGAGGAGAGAAAGAGGAAGAGGAAGAAAAAGAAGAGGAAGAGGAAGAAGAACAAGAGGAAGAGGAAGAAGAACAAGAGGAAGAGGAAGAAGAAGAGGAAGAAGAGGAAGAAGAAGAAGAAGAAGAAGAAGAAGAAGAAGGAGAAGAAGAAAGAAGAAGAAGGAGAAGAAGAAGAAGAAGAAGAAGAAGAAG